>NW_009216807.1:0-40631 GCF_000690835.1 Fulmarus glacialis | reverse complement strand
GCTGAAAGGCAATGGAATCCCAGTCCCCAGTTTACATTCTGCTCAAGTAATTCTGTAGATCACACCGGACATCTACATGCACTTTGAATGCCATCACAGTTCCCTAATTCTGGCCCCAAAATGTTGGGTCAGATCTGGTACCATGAAGCATGTAAGTATTGCTGAGTTTGCACCTGTCCTCTTGACACAGCAAACTACTGAAATTCCTGGCTCTAGGGCTCAATGAGTGAAAAAGACTCTTGACTTGGGAAGAGAACAGAAAGTTTCTAACCTCGTCAAGAAAATGACAGTGTCCTGCACTTGATATTGCCTGAACAATATTCCTGAAATATCACTGCTAGCTAGATCTAAGTAGAGACAAAATGCCAAATCTGATTATGTAGATCAAAGTGGTCTGCTTCTACAAAGCTCTGAGTACTCACAGCTCACATTGTCAAAATTAGATTTGTGGCTAAGTGGAATTTTTCATCATCATAGCAATTTGTTTTGGGTACTTAACAATGAATTTAGGGGCCTAGCTTTAAGTAGCCAACGTTGAAAGCTTTGGTTTTCTAAGAAAAGCTACTGCTGCCCAGATTCTGAGTTATTTATTACCTTCAGTGGCATATCTTCTTAAAGAGAGTGTTCAGAACTAACCTGCAGCAGGAAAAACAACCAGTATTGTGATATGGATAAGAAATTACCCCTTCCCCTAGCCCTGTTGGTTACTGGCCTTTCATCAAGCTTATATATGCAAATACTGCCCTGTCAGAAAATGACACTGTGACTTTAATAAGAAAGCTGAACAAGAAACTGCTGTCTGAACTATGAATTAAGCATTCTGTATGGTCACTGCATGGAGTCAGAGAAAGAAAAGAAACCAACTGTTCTGCAAAAGATAAATTATTATCCCCTAAAATGGTTTATGTTCCCTTGGTTTTTTTGTAGCGAGTGATTGAAAGTCAGGTAGAGGACACAAGCTATTGAACAGATCACTGGGGACTCTTCCAGGTTTGGTCTGTTAAAAATCTTCACAAGTATATCAGAAAATTCTGTACAGAATAGGACAAAATGGACCAAAATAGAACAAATCCAAATCAAGGATTATGCCTTACAAGAATGTGCAAGCTTGAAGATTGTTAAAGGAGCTAAAATCTGTTTGGTGGTTTGTTATTTTAAAGCCTGAGCTGGGTTATTGGAATGCTAACAATTACTCATTCATAGAAGAGAAAACAAAACAAAACTGCCAGCAAGTAAAAAATAAGCTTACTCACAATAGTACAGTATGTATTTTGCAAAGCTGTTGGCTTGTTCTCAGGCTGAGAGCACCCGGCGGCAAACACTCTTCCCATTTAAACAGAAACTAAGGCCTCATAGAACTTCTGAAAATCAGGCATTTTTCCTATTCTAACATTCTCCCTGATTGCAGATATACACATAGCTGAAGGTCTTTTTTAAATCCAAGTAGAGCTCGATATTAATAGTGGCACAGTTAGTTACTGTCCTTTTCTTTATCAACTTGGGATCAAATGTTCTAATGAAAATCAATAGAGTATTCCCCCATTGTGTCTCTGAAAACAGGAACAAACACATACATCAGATAACATGATTATGTTTTCACAAGCGATTAGCATGATTCAAGTGATACACTATTAAAATAACTTTATGCAGAATCACTGTTTTTTAAAACAGCATTTCTCTTTCTCTTTAATTTGTCTACAAATATTTCCGTTTTGGCATATCTTTTATGCAACAGTATCAAATCACAATGCTGCTTCAGACTGATTCAGGCCATTAGCATCACCTCCATAATTAGAAGATGCAATCTTACTCATTCACTACACTATTGCTTAGTAGACTCACGTACAATGTGTTGTGGTAGCTGGAAGTTCAGAACACAAATTTCCCCATGCCTACTTCGGTGATTAGTATGTAGAAAAATGCTTTGTGTTTAAAAACAAAATGACATATCAGAGATTTCCATAAATAAAACACTAAGTCATACAGAAAACACAACAGAATTAAAGTCAAATCTATAGAAAAATTACAGATCTTAAGCAATAAAAAGCCTGAATGTGTTAACAGTTTGGATGGCTGAGTTGGAATGTCTCACATATTTTAATTGACTTGATGTAAGCTTAATGTATCAGTGTGACTTGTTTTACTTACATATGCTTGCAAAAAATCATATCAATGATTCTATTTTTACCTGATTTTAGTTGGTGAAAATACTCTCCACTGCACAGCTCTCAACACAAGGTTGGACATATCCATGACCAGGACTTCTACAGTATACCACAATATAAGTAGTAATTTGTAATTACAACTTTTCTACCATGTCAGAGAAAGGTAAAGAGGCAGCACTAGGTTTCGTTGGATGTTTTACCAATATTTCTTAAAGGTGATCGGGAACCAAGTGCAGTGTAAATTTACGCTGCATTTCCAGAAATAGGGAGCAGCCATTCCTTCTGGTGCAGTCACTGCCAGTGCAGTGCTTACAATGCTGAGACCCGAAGACCTTCATTTTACATTTATGCATTTAATGGACTTGTTCTCATATAGAAAGACTAACATGCACCACAGAATACTCAGTAATCTAGTAGATAAAGCGTTCTGCTGGGAACTGTGGGTTCAAGTCATCGCACACAAAGAAATAAACTGGGATTAGTCTCTTTATTTCTTAGGTAATTGTATTAAAGTCACTGTGTGGGTTGAGCACTAAAAGCAATAAAAAAGGGCATTGCATGCTGTGAGGTAGGTCTAGAGAAAGGTGACAAAGAACTGTAAGAGAAATAATGGTATACTTTTTTTTTTTCGCTTTCAGATCAAATGTAATGATGCTTTGACTCATTCAAGTAGTCTTTGTGACAATGTGGAGTAAGAGCTGCGGATGACCATAGCAAGAGAGAGAGACGTGGAAATCTCCAGTTCAGGGAAGGCTCAAAGTGTAATAGAAAGCAAGTTGGCTGCATCTATCCCCAAGACAGAGATTTCACTCATCATTGTTACAGAATGAAAAATTTAAGAAAGCCCCAAGAGAAGAATTTTCTTATTTTATTCAAATGAAGCTTCCATCTGAAGGCACATATGCTACCATATGGGATCCATTTCAGGCATTCATTAGGAGAAGAATAATTAGTCTAGCATCATACCAGGAAGAAAGGAAGAGGCCCAGAGGATAATTACTTTGGAAACAGAAATAAAAGACCTTGAAACTAAATTTGCTAGGGACGAGTCTATGAAAAATGAAAAAAAAAAGACCTTATTTATGGGAATTTTGAATTCAGTTATCAAGGAGAAGAGGAAAAGGGGCATGCCCATGACAGGATTATTTTTAGCTTGGGGAGAAGCTGGTATACTATTGTTTTAATGATTACGGAAAACATGTAGTCTCATATTTCAGCCATTCACCACAAGCAAGAAGCCTCTTCTCTAGTACAAAAGAGATGAAACACTTCCACATTATACTAGGAAGAACTGCACTGTATGTCCTCTCTTTGCAAATACACCATTATTAGTGCTACTCGTCATAGGCTTCAAATACGGCTGTGACCCTTTAAAGGTTGTCAAAAGGGATTACTCCTTTGTAGAGCTTACTACGAGATGACCTGCAAGAAAGAGAAGTATCTGTATTATGTAAATAAAGCACAGGTTGAATATTATGAGAATAGAGAAGACTCAAAAATATGTCAGATTTAGGGATTTTTCTGTGAGCAATTATACTGAGATAGTGCTCTGTATACATCAACTTAATCCTAACCACGCATTTAGCCAACGTATCTCTACTTCACCTTCTGGAAGGTAACAGATTAGACACATCATATTGAATAAAAGACATATATTGTATAGTGCACCACAGTCTGTCTGCAAAGCCTCAGGCCCTAAGTAACTAACCTCTAATTAACCGCTGAGTTTGGAGTTTCTGTGCTACTCAAAAGGCCCATGGGAAGTGAACAGTGACAAGATTTGGCCCTTAAAAAAAAGCACTGGTGACTGGATTCCTCCTCTTCATACCAGGAAACACCTGATACTCTGCAGCACTGAAATCATAATGGGAAGTAAAGATTTGTCTAGGTAAAATCCTTTGATTGAGACAGTGGTCAAAGGGACAGTTCTTTGATGTCTGGAGCTCTTTGTAACAAAGAATAAAATGAGATCTCACATCGCAGCGTGTGAAACAGATGGTATGGGTTATGACAGTGGTTCATTCATATTGGGAACACTTGTTACAACGCATTATCTTTTAAAGATACAGAGAAAGCTATCTAGCATTTTGTGACTCACCTGCAGTATAAACAAGATAATTACTTGGTTCACCTGCTAGAGCAGGGAGATCGATTACAGAAGCTAATTAGAGACCTGTTCTAAGCAGATATGAACTCGTGGGTTTTCGTTATGGGTTCTTCTCCTCTTAACACACCACAGAGAAAACCATAGAACAATAGTGATTAGCCTTATTTCATTTTTATTGCTTCTCCCATTCAGAGTAAAACCACAGAAAGTCAAAAGTGTAGCTAATTTACTTCAGCAAGCCAGCAAATGCAAGTTAATTTCCTTGCTTTACTACTTAGAAAGCTCTGCCAGAGCATTAATGTCTAAGGAAAACAAAGAAAAAATACGTATCCATATGGAATATGAATGCAACTCATGGTAGCTTGACAAACACTGGCAGAAAAAACGGTCACATTTGCAAGGAGGTAACATATTGGTAGTGAGCATTTGAGCTTTTCCTTATTTGAACATGTCAGTGATGCAGCAGATAGATACACAAGGTTGTGATGTTTTGTTGATTTTTACTTTTCTGGCACTGGAGAACACTTGCGTTTCCTTTAAGTAGCAGTCGTCTTTACTGTAGTTGTTCCCAAAAGCAGAACATCTATAGCAGTGTCCATGAATTTCTGATTGCTCATATTTAAATACGTCGTATGTCTACGATCTGCAGTAATTTCCCAGCTCCATGTGATATGTTGTACTCCAGGAGGGATTACTTTAGAATCTGTTCAGTCTGAAAAATTTCACACTGCATCTCCACCCACATGTGGGATGAAAAGACAAATTACTTTAGGAAGGCAGAAAGACTTCAATAATTAGTACTTAATTCCCAAGTGACCTGCTGTTTAGTGCAAACTACAGTTCTGAGCAGGGCACTTAGGCTTCCAGCCCACTGGAATGAAAAAGGTATGACACATCTAAGCCACCAGACTTGGGCATGAACTGGCACTGTCACTTGGAAATCCCAAGGAGTGAAATGTGACCTGAACTGTACCTTTGTTAAACACCTGCAGCAGAGCTATAAAAAGGCCTTCACATTTTAGCCACAAAATTGTAAACTGAAACCTGCATTCACCAGGAAGAAGCTATATCCTTTAGGTTTTCACCAAGTCCTTAACAAATTGACTGGTTTTGAGAATATTTGCCTAAATATTGCAAATATCAAGTAACTAGACACACAGCTTATATCTCAGTGTGCTGGGATGTACAAGTTGGGTATTTTGTCTCTCACATGCAGGACCAAGGGAGGGATCATTCTAAGACAATGTCTGCTATATTGAGTCGTACATAAAGCATGAAGCTTCCCCTACTTCCCTTCCTCTTCTCCTGTACACTGACCAGAGCACCAGACTGCATCTCTGTGGGTCCTGTTGAAGCTGTTTCACCTTGTAGGAAGTACTTAACCTGATCACTGAATCAGTGGAAAGAGCACAAGTGAGTGACTGACTCTAATGAGCAGGGCACTAACATGAGTGAGGGAAATGTTAATTCACGTTTGTCTCCCCAGTTAATTTTTAAATGCTTTATAGCTTATGTAAATGTAATAACGTAAATACATTAAATGTAATATAGCTTAAACTGCTTGAGCTGAGGAAGTCCTGCCCCAAAACGTGCTATACCTGATGTTTCAGGCACTCTCGTAGGTGACACAAAGCTAACCTATTCCCCCACTAATCCCAATCCTAGAAACTCAGTCTCCAAAACAACAAATGTTCTAGGCTGGGTGGCAAAAGCTGCTTCTCCAACCGATCAGCCAGCCTGCCTCTTTTGTGTCACACCAATACATTGATGTTGAAGGTTCCTTCCGAGACTCACTGTCCAGTGAGGCCCACACAAGTGAGGTAAATCAGGCAGTATAAACTGTTAACAGGATTAAACAAGAGCAAAATACCCAGAAATTTAGCACTGTCAAAAATGAAGTGTCGTTGGATGTGCCCAGAAGCAGAAATGGGTATCTGGGGAGTGTAATGGGTGGAGAGAGAATCTTTATCTATACAGTAACTTCCTTGCAGAGAGAAACCTGCTCTGCCCTTACTCGAAGGCTACCAGATGTAATGCAGTCACACTAGTCCAGCATTGAACCTGAGCCAGTAAACCCTTTCTCAAGCCTAGAAGCTCACCTTGGTGCTGTCTAACTGAAGCTATGCGGGCTGTCCTGCATGAAGGCAGGGTAAGCTCGAAACTGCGTGCAGAGGATCGTGTACAAACATTTCAAGAATTTAAGTGCCTACAGAGTTAATCAGCAACCAAGAAAGATCTTTACAGTCTCAAAGGTACTTAAATACTGGACTTACCTGCCTGGCATAGTATTTTCCTGTATCTATGGCTATTGCACATGCAGATGCTCAGCTGCCCATCAGGGATATTAATACTTCTGCAAAAGCTGGACAGTTACAGATGCTAAATGTGTGTAGCTGCTTAATTGTCTCAGTGATAGAGTCATAGTTACACCATTTGCTTTCCATACCCCTTTATTCCACGGAAACTAACACAACCTGGGTTACAAAAGCAGCTAATCCTGACTGAGTGCCAAACTCTGTGGCAAGGTTTAGCACTGATAATCCTAGGGCACAAGATGACATCCATCTCTGACCACAGAGCTGCAGTTCTACCTGCCTGTCTCCTCATTACATGCTAGGCTAGCATAGAAACTGCAGTCTCCTGAACAGGCCTTCCCTGTGCATTATGAGTCCCTACATTTTTTGGGAACATGGATACCTATCTTGGGAGGTGAAAATTGTGCTCTCAGGCAAGGAACCAGGCTTAGGGATGAGTAATGCTTAGAAGATCTTAGCATGGACCTACTTTCACTATTGAAAATGGCATTAAATATTTGACTAAATGCTTGCATTTATGCTACCAGATTGGAGCGGTATAAGAAACTACCCTGCAGTCACAGAAGGATACACTAGATATCCCATTTGAAAAAGGCTGCAGTGCATCTTCTCCATATACTTCTTGATCTCTTATAGCAAAGTTAGCTATAGGAGATAAAGATAAAAAGACTAAAAGTCACAAGAAACATGCCAAAAAATGAGAAGGGCATAAGCAGCGTCTTAGGCTCTGTGAGGACAATGTAGTTGTTAAATTGGGGAGTAATGATTCTTTTCCCATTGAACACAGGAATGGTAAGAAAATCTATCAGTTTTCTCTTTCCTTTTGACTTAGAGATCCAATGGAAGTGTTCACGAGAGCTAGAAAAAGGCTATCAGCTTACCAATGCAAGCTGCCAATCAAAACCCTTATTAAAACCAAAGTGACGGGGCGGGGGGGAAACGCCCCCCCCAAACCCTCACCCAACAACAATACAGATTTAAGGGGTGGGGGGAGGAATATTATTTTTAAGAGACCAGAGTTACAGTAATATGCAGGTTTTATGTAGTGATTCTTTATCAATCAGACAAAGGCTGGCTTTTCTCCTTAGCTCCTTAAATACCCTATCCAGTAATTAATTTAACTGATATGGAATAGCTATATCATCCCTGAATAAAGTGATTTGTGTAGATCTAAAAGCAAATGCCTCGGCGGAAAGACAGCGGTGATCATTATTTCAAAGCTCTTTTTTATTTTTCCCCTACTCTTAAGACTTGTGAAATTATTTATTTGACAATCTGAAAATAAAACTTGAGCTGTATTAGCATGTAGGCTGCTCAATAAAAGGGAAAAAAGGGAGAGAGAGGATTAATAAATTACATGCTAGAAATGGGAAACAAGATTAGAGGTGACATTTTGGCAATGTCTTCTTCACAGTGAAGGAAAAAAATGAAACAATTAGTTGGAGGGGAAAGAAGGAGTCAATCGGTAGGAAAAATGAAATTTAGAAAATGTGAGAAAGACTGTGAAAAATGGAGGAGTTGATTAGGATAAAGGGTGTGATAAAAGTGGCTCCATAGCAAAGAGGGACATCGCTGCTATCAAAAGGTAAAAAACACTCAATGAATCAGAGGGTTAGAAGGTAAGCTGGAGAATAACGGGGTGATAGCAGTGAAAATGCACAATGGAGAGGATGACAAGAGAGGAACAAGGTGAAAACAACATACGTTACTGGTGCTACAAGCGCAAGAGGAGTGAGTTTCCCCAAGGCCCATGTCTGTGTCCTTCCTACTTTCTTACCTCTCCTCTGATAACGTGGATAAATGGTGAGCTATACACAATCATACAAGAAACAGTAGTTCCATGTGGATTCACAGATTTAGGCAAGACTGGATTTTCAGCCAATTTGTTTGTTTTCATGGGTCAACACTGATAGAATGTATCCTACAGCAAATCTCAAATATGCATATCAGGTTGCTTCCTCCAGCACATTACTATAGCAACAACACTCGAATCACTGATGTTTGACATCACTGGGGCTGCTGTTTCTTTCTGTTTTCAACAGCAAGCCAAAAGAATGCTCCAGTGTGGTGCTACCTTCTCTGCAAGGCCAATGGACCTCTTCTCCTTCAACTTCACCACCTCCATCATGAACGCTTGGCTCCCTAGAACCTGTTATCTTTCCGTTCCTCAACCTCTGTCACTGTTAAGATCTCTGTTTTTTTTCCTCTCTCCCCCTCTTTTTATACCCTGATACTTCTTGCAGTGGCTGTTTGGAACTCATTTAAAATGAAATGAGAACGTGGACAGGACAAGCAAGGACTCCCCGTGCTGTAAGTAACAGAGAAGTGATCGCTCTGGATTGACTGTAGCCTGAGCAGCTATTTCTCCTTCGATTAACCAGATCCTCCTTTCCTGGTACATTTGATAATCAGCAAAATGGATAGGGAGGGGGTAGAGTCCACTGCCATGAGATAATGAAGTGGATAGCTGTTTGCCTCTTCTCCATTTGCTGGCACTCTGCCATCAGCACTCAGTCTCATAAAAAAGCCAAAGCACCTGTTGCTTCTGAGTACAATCAGAGTGAAGACAGCATGCATAGATGGTTTGCTTTCATTCTGATAAAGGCGACATCTGTATGGAAATCACTAACGCACATCTCGTTTGAAACACAACTCGCATAAAGCAGCAAATTGGAGGGAGCCGAACAAGACCACGGTTTTGACTGTGCATGAGCCTCATGAGGCTCTGAAGATTCGTCCAAGCAAAGCCTGTCCTGAGGATGAACAACACACTGGCAGCTTAAGAAGCTGCCTCTCAACTGCTAGACCCAGATTATCATCTGAAACGGATACCTGTTGGTAATTGTGTGTGCTTATGACAGGATAAAATTCCCATATGCTACCATGCAAGTAAAGTTTGCATACCAGGCATGCTGTGAACAAGCTTGGAATTAAGAGCAAAAAACCTCATAGCTATAAAGATCAAACCTTTTTGCGACAAGTGTCACAAGAGTGACTATTTGGTCACTCAGTGGCAGTTTTAGTCCCTGACTGTCTTGGGCCTCCATCCTACTATCCAAGGGATCCCAAAGAAAAAAACAAACAAAAAAAAGCAAAAACCAAAAAGCCCTTTGGGTTGACCCTATTAAAATTTACAGGAATCATTCCATTGCTACCTTAGTAAGACCTTTCACAAAGATATGAACACGGGCTCAGTCCAGGACACAGAATGGTGGATCCTGCTGTAATTCATCTTTACATGAGTGATCATCTGAAAAAGATGATTCCCCCAGACAATAGTTCATCTTACTTCCTTTGCAAGTATCAGTAAAATGCTGATTATGCTTTCTTGCAGTCTTCTACAAGATGCAGGGTACCGGAAGATGTCTTCTGTATGCAGTAGTAATTATCATCCCCTAAAATGCTCGTATTCCAACAGCAATTACTCCAAAGCATCTAAGTCTAAGAAACAAGGTAGGTGTTTTTTTCCTGTATTCAAATGTAGGATTTCACTAGTAACTGACTGTCATACCTTGCCAGTGTTGACTTTTTGAATTATAATTCCTGTAACTATGACTGCATTGAAAAGTTACATCAATTTGTCAATGAAATTGAAAGTAGTTAATGTATGAAAGGTAAATTTTGATGTTCCAAGACAGTAGGAATATGATACTGCTAAAATATTTATTAACTTTGAGAATTTTAAATTCATGCACTTTGCTCATGGTCTTAATGGGACATCATTTCACCTAAACACAAAATGCAGGTAAATGTATAGTATTTTCTTTTTAATTTATCAGCAGCCTATTAGCATCATTTTACTTTTCAAGTATATTTTATTTTTAATGATAATTCTTTTCTAGATTGTTTCACAACCTGCTTTTAATGAGGACGACAGACAAATTTAAATTTGCCTTTATCTTTCTTTCTCACAAAATGTTCTTTATTCCCTACTAGTTTCCCACAGAGAATTTTTTAAATGAAGAGGTTTTGTTTCAGAATTTGTAATCTCCTGAACAGACTTACAATAATGAAATATAAGTCTCTGTCACACAGTAACCTGCTGTTTTTCTTAGCTGTGTTTGGAAAGCTTCACATAAGGCAAGAGGTTAAGTAAATCTCCGGTTCCCTCGGGGTCAATGTGCGGAACATGCAGATACATACCTACACCTTATATAATCTCTTAAAACTCTCTGCAAATATTGCTTATCCTCTTGGCCTGCTTATTTTTTGAAGTTGTGGCAAAAACATGCTAGAAGAACAACAACAGTATACATGAAGAGATGTCAGCCAGTCCCTTACCAAATGCAAAATATGGTGCTTACTTGAGAAGTGCTTATTAGAAGATCTTAACTTCCAGACTGCTGAACTGCCATCAAAGACCCTCTGTTAACACACATACAAATTTACCATTTGTTAAAAATTTTTTTCAAGAGAATCTTTCCTGGATTTTTTTAATCTATGTTGATCAAAGACCTTAAGGCAAGATTCAGTAGTCAGAGCTGATAAAACATTTCTTATGTAACGCAGAAGAAATCCAGTTTAATCTGGACATCACCACTTGAAAGTTTTAAGTTACCAAAACAAAAATAGAGTTAACATTCATGATTTCAACCCTACATGACTGGACATTTAACCACGCACTGAATGCATGTGCATTAGTTGAATGACACTTAGGCTTGCATCAATAAGTTTTCAAGATACTGGGCAAAATTTTTTCAGCATTTTTTCTTTTACTGACCTTAAGAAATTTTATTACTTACTGTGATTCAGCCAAAAATGTACCTGGTGTAGTGTTGCCTTCCTACCTGGAATAAAGATACTGGTGCTATATTCCAAAGATAAGTGTGTTGTACAAATCTTAAGATGTTAAATGAGAATACTGTAAGATGCAAAGGAGAAGGTTGACATTTGAAATGTACACCAGGTAATGTCTAGCATTATGTGCATTATGGAGATATAACTATAATACAGAATTAAAGGTAATGAAGGAAAAATTTGGTAGGAAGAACCAATGATCTGAAAGAGATATTTGACCAAATGTTAATCAAAACCAAACAACATAGATGTGAAAGTACAGTTAGTGATCACAGTTTTCAGTCCATTTGATATAAATTCTGAAGAGGAAGGAATCACTCAAGTATGGCATAGTATTATACGTAGAATTTACACACAATGTAATAAAAAAGAAAAACTAAAAGAGAATCAATGAAATTTCGCAGAAAGCCAGACGTGATGAAGTCGCTAGTTCAAAACCAGTCCCATTATTTTCATTTTTTATCTTAAAAGTGGAAAAGTTCTAAGTGAGGACTTTGAACTGGTGCTTTAGAAAAGCCACGTAAGTGTTGGGTAAAAGGAAATTGGATAAAGAAATGAAGGAAGAAGATACAGAAGAAAAATTGTTTCTGGACATTAACATTATGTCCTAGAGGGTAGTACATAGCATGACACCCAGCAGCAAATACCATAATAAAATGTCTTAACTGCAAAAAGTAATCAAAAGTTAAGGAGTGAAAACACTCACAAACACAGTGGTACATAGGAGTAAATGAAGTTAAAAGACTGTAACAATGATAACAGAAAAAGGGATAGGCTGAAATTGTGTATGAGATTGTTTTTATAATATGCATAAGAAAAGTAAAAAGGTTTGTAAGGGCTGAAAGGAGTACTATACTGAGGAAAAGAGATATAGAACATAAAATATTTTTTGCCAGGGAATGACACCAAAAGAAAATAAAACTATATAAAAAAATGCCAGATAGGTATTAAAGAGAATCAGTTTCATATAAAAGAGGATCAAGAAATAACAGTACCTCAAGATTGACACAGCTTTAGAGTGAGCTGAGAGCTGTCCCTGAATTCCAAATAAAATGACAGTCAGTCAGGTAAGCCTCTCAGAGACATGCACAGATGAAACTGCTTTAGGAAATAATTATAAGGAACGCAACATCTATATTCTAAGAGAAAGTCTGGTGAAATTCACTCCTGTATGGAGGATCTTTGCAAGTTGCTTGCAGTATTTAAGATTTCAGGTTTGACAATTAGAGTTCCCAAACTCTCATAATAGAACAACTGGTAAATAAGATGAACAGTGAGGAGATAAAATTTGCAGATGACACAATGTCTTAGGATGTACAAGGCGAGAAGACAATTTCAGGGCGGGTGATTACACACAGCTGAATGAAGGCACATCACACAAAGCAAAATTCAATGACACAGTGTTGGAAAGAATTATTTAAGCATCTGTTATTCATTGCTAAGTTCTAAATGAACTTCTTACAATAAAGGGGAAAAATAATCTCATGAATTTTTGGACTCTTCAATGGAACCTTAGTAAAAAGGAGAAGAACAATTCTACAATCTCTCCGAATTGCTGCACATGAAGAGAGACCAAAGAGCTATAAAGATACGTAGTCATGCGTATGTGTGTATTTGTGATTATTGCCAGTCTTTCTTACAAAATTATTTTGTAATGAGACTAATATGACATGGTCAGATCAATTTTGTATCCAGTTGCATGCTAGAAATGAGGGGAAAAAGGGAAGAGGAGAAGGTGACAGAAAAAACAAAAATCTGGGCAGATAAGCCATCTCACTGGTTTCTTATTCTTCATTCTCTAAACATTACAAATAGCCTTCAGAGTTCCTCAAATGTGAGGAACTAAATCATAAGAAGCCTAAAAAGCAGTGAGGACACAGTAAGTGAAGACAACTGCTCGAATGCTACACCATGAAACCAGATCTGTAATTACACAACAAACCTTCCAATTAAAGCTCAAAACCTATTAGAAGTCAAGGTACTTGGAAGTCAACAAATCTGACATGGGAACAATGTTCATCAGTGGAGTGTACTGAAAACATGATTATCCAAACGCAGCTTGGGTGTAAACATCTGTACCCTCACAGTTGCCTGAGTGGGGCCCTTGGAAGACAAAACACAGCTCTTTGTTAAAGTTGAACACAGTACTGCACACAAACAATGCCTGCCATTGCTAATAAAATCTAAGAAGGAAGAGCAAACTGAAGATGCCCGCAATACTGAAATGGTTGTATTTTGTAAAGGAAGAATTAATAGTGAAAAAGCTCTGTACACTTACAGTGATGGCTTCTTGGCTTGTGTCCATGCTATATAAGCACTTGTCTTCACCTCTGTGGTGTGTGAGGGCACTGGAGGGTATTGCGACTGCCATATGAAACTCTTGCATTGCAACAGAATGCTCTGGAAAACAAAATGAAGTCTTTGCTTCTCTAAATAACCCTCCCTCCCCCACTGCAGTCATCGTCTTTGTAATATTTTATGATTTGTCATATAACACTCTGGGATATTGTCCTACAGAGGATGTGATTATAAATATATTGCTGGAATGAAACACCTGTGTGGTGTTCCTTACTCACAGTACAGCTCGAGCAGTGGCAGACTAGGCTATATGCACGTCTTAATATTTTATTTTGAGTTTTTCCATTTTTATAATAAAGAGCAAAAAAGAAGTAAAGAAGAAAGCAAGCTTCACATTGATTTAGGACTTCAGGGGGAAGAATAAAGCTATTCCATCTATTTTACAAATGCAAATATGCTTATAACATTGATCTCAACAGTGTAAATCAATAATACCCAGAGCCTCCCTGTCCCCCACAGATTGTCTGCAAATTATAAATGGTGGTTACAAAAGTATCATCAGGGTGAAATACTATCAAATCTCATATTCTACATATGCTGTAATTCAAAAAAGAAGCAGGTATCTTGGAACTTAGAGGTTTGATGTTTTAATGAGTGCACTATTTTTTCTAGTGAAGCACAACCAATTAAATTGATCATGCAGTCTTTTGCTGAAGGAACAGTCCGCAGCTCCCAAATGATTGCAATTCTCTCTTTTGCCATTATAGGAAAATCTTTTTATCCTGTTACCAAGCTCAGTGCACTCAGAGCTGCTGACAGCCAACATTAGTAGTATTCAATATAATCAGATTGGGTTGTGTATCTGACACAAGGAGCCACTAAAAGACACGAGGAAACAGGAAACACTAGAACATACTTTGAAATTACATCTTTTATTGTGGGGTAAAAAGCAGTGCTTCACAGCTTTTTCAGGACTTTGGTCCGCATCAAAATTAGCCTTTTGGAAGTGTTTCCAGATTGTTAACTGTGTTGTTAAAAAAAAAAAAAAAAGCAGGTTTCAAAGGGTTCAATTCTTGCCTTTGTATGAGCAGTGAATCCGGGGACGCACCCTCCTCCTTACCCGTGCATTAGTATTTGATTAGGAATATGAAGTAGAGCAGCTTCAGTAAAGAGAAAACAGAATAACTGCTCCTAAGGTGAGCTCAAGGGATAGAAGATGAGAAAGTCAAATCTACTGAAGCAGAGGACAGATGTTTTCCTCTGTCAGCTGAATGCTTTAACCTCTATAGTGCTAGATATAAGCCCTATTGAAAAAAAAGCCTTGTATTCCTCCTCCTGATATATTTTTGCTTGAGACCTAAGCTGATACGAAAGATCTGAGCTTTGGCTTTCATTTCACAAAGACTGGCTTGTTTGTGAACACCAAGAGAATGTATCAACCATCTCCTGCCTACTAAGCATTTTAAAAATCTAAAGCTCCGTAGAGAACATCACTGCTAGAAACTTTGACACATTGGATGTTAGGTGCTTCCAGACTTAGGCTTTAGCTAAGAATTTTGAGTATCTGAAGTTTGGACTTTGGTGAATTTAGCCCTGACTGATTTGTCCGGATTCCTACAGAAAGGCTAGAACAGAACAGAGACTTTGAACCCACATCTCTCCAAGCTCCAGCTTCTTTTTCCAGCTATCAATTTGATTTTACCACCCAGTTCAATTTAATTTTTATCAGAACTGGCCAGTTAAAGCAACTCTAAAAATACCAGCCTCTTTTTTTAGAGGAGAAAGTAGCACTTGATCCCCTTCCCCTACCCCACACTCCTCAGATTATGGAGAGAAAGAAAGATGAGGGTTACATTTTTCCTTTTTGCTCTTCAAGGAACTCTGTGTCTGGCTTCAGCAGTGGAGCAGTAATATTTCCAGATAATTAATATTATGGGTAAGATGTTAGCAGTCAGGCTGCTGCAGACAACCTCAGAGATAGTCATGCTTTAGGAATTGATAGGCTGATATTATAAAAATCACTGTAAATAAAATAACTCTTAGTGAGAAGCATAGATTAGGTAGTTAATGTGTTTATACCAGACCACAAGCAGTAAGTCTTGGTGCCTGCATACTTATAGGCAATAATACTGACAGCAATGAACATTTCTCCATTGTTAAATGCTTAGTTTCAGTTTCTGCCATTTAAAATAACAGTAGTTTGAAATCTTTCTTCTGCTATAGTAAATGGAGGTACGGAAAGGCTATTGCTAGTGCTAATAAATAAGACAAGTAATTTTACCACTTGGTTAGCAGCATTTGAACGGATAATAATAAGTTCCTTATTATTTGCTTTATAGTTATGCCACATACAAGCTTCATGTTAAAAGGTATACTTTTTTCCAGAATGACAACTAGCCAGTTTTCTTCCGACTTCTGAAACTACCCAGAAAAATACAAAGTTTTGGAAGAGATGAGCCTGATGACAGAGTCCATCAATAGCTCAGGAAACAGATATTATAGTGTTTGCTTAGGCTTTCCAAACTGGTCTGGAAATTGTTTTTCTGACTATAGTTTAAGAACTTGTTTTCCATGTTTATGTGTTTATTTTCATTCAAAAGTTTCACATTTTTTTCCTAAGGGGAAAAAAACCCCCAAAACCACACCTAAACTGCTTGTGTGTTTGTTTTACTGAGTCCAGAGGTGACCCCAGCTTTGTGCTGCTGTTCTTACGTGCATCTATTGTAATAGTTTGCAAGTTGCTTGCACCTTTTAATGAAGCTGTCGTCACAGTAACCCCACGGGTAGGTAAATGCTATTATATCCATTTTACAGACAGAGAGCTGAAGCACATAGGGACTAAGTGATTTGTTGAATTTCACACACAGTGTATAGCAGAACACGGACTTGAAATCGCCTTTCAAATTACAGGGCTTGAACTTCTGCCTGAGGTACTGCACAGTCTCTCTTACTTGGCCATCCCTGTGCCCCCTTTTCCACAGCCACCTGCCCGCCACCATAGACTCCACTCCATCATATACTTCATCTCATTTCCTTCTGGGCGTGAGGCCAACTAAATCATTTAAATCACCTGGGACTTCACTGAAAGTTAAATGTAAGAAGGCACATTAGGCATACATCTATTCCTGACGTACCAGCCTGCAAGACACTCAGCCTCTTAGAAGGTGCATGGACTAGAAAGAAAAAACTGAAATTACAGAAATGGGTTTCAGAAGAATTGTCACAGAGATGTTTTTCCACTCTTTCTGGACTCTTCACAGAGCTAAACAAAATATTGCTGGGAATATGGTGGACGTTTTCAGCTGCGTCTCCTGGAACCAGGAGACCTGATTCACTATGCAAGCTGAAGAAATTTTTTTCAGTGTAAAGACACTTACTAATGTTCTACACTTGGGTAAATATCAATAAATATAACACAATATAATTAATACAGTATTAAATTATATTACAAATAATATATTAAACAGCATTATAGAAATACATATACTAAAATATAAATAGAACAGGATCTCAGCCCCTAAGGTTATGGGTATGGCTTGCAATTAATCTACCTATGTGGAAAATAATAGCTTTTTTTTTTTTAAAGCATGACTTAATTGTAAGCTGGCTCTATGTAATTCTTTATCAAACTAGGTCCTTGTTTCATAAGCACACTGAAAACTTCTCTTGTGTTTCATATGGAGAGCCAATAATTGGCCTTATTTAGCTTAGATGAAACAAATAATTTCACAGCCACTTCTCATTTAATAAGGTTGGCTACAGCCTGTCTTTTTTCTCCTCAGCTTGTATATTTTTGTTTGGAGTGAACATAAAAGCGTATTTTCTTGCCTGCTGAGTGTTCATTAAAACCACTTCCAAATCTTTGCAGCCATTAGAGTCCTCACTATGTTCTGATCTTACTGGCATATTGATTTAACTGTAAAACCATTCCTTTCTTCAAATAATAATAGTAAAGATATTAACTGCAAGGTATGAAGGACAGCTCTTCATCTAAAGGCCTAAACTACTTGCAAAGGTTTCAAAAAAGGAAAAAAAAACCCAACCAAAAACGAGAAGGTCTCTGAAGAAAGAAGAGTAATCCAAGAATTAATTCTACACTTGTTGCTGAAATGCAGTTACTGTTGCCCAGTAAGACTATGAAACTGGTAGGCTGCAAAGGAATTACAGGAAAATTTTAGTTGAGCTAATTCTGTTCCCTGGCTGGAATCCACACAGGATACGTGGCTGTGCAAAACTTGCCAGTAGCAAAAACCGAGAGAGAGGAGGAAATCATCATCTACGGCTCCAAGTTATAGACTGGCCCTCCCCAGAAATTCACCAAATTAAATGCCTTCATCGACAGCCGTCTTCTGAGACTGGAGCGAGAGGTACATGGTCAGAAGAAGCAGCCACAGCATTTGTCTCCATCTGAGGCCCTGAAGTTGGCCTTTTCACCACTGTACTTAGGCCACTGCCCACAAGCTTATGTGGATAATATATTCTTCTCTATACTTACCTTAGCCTTAGAAAGACTCCATTGAGTCTTGAGACTGGTTTTCCTATTTTGGCACCTGTAAGCAACTATGTAAATCACATTCTCTCTCCTAGAAGTCTGTTTCAAACTGGGTATTACCTACTTGGGAATTTCTTACCTGTTCCTTACTGTGGTATGCAACTCCTCCCTGAGTTGGGAAAATGGTAAGAACAGCCCTTGATAATGGCATTGATAATAAGTATAATTATCTTGTAGATAAATGGGGAACTCCAGAGCTCTAATGTCACCAAAAAGGCACTATTAGAAACAGGTAAGAAAAATGAGTAACTAAACATAAACAGAATTTCCAAGTTTCCACTGAAGCCTATGAAATACTCCCTTTGTGAAATTGTAATTCGATACTCTTTTGGGTTAGCAGTCTGAGCAAAATTACTGATCAGCTTTTCAGTACACAGACTGTTTTCAGACTGTTTGAGAATGTCTTCCTCTGGCTAAGGTGACACATTGCAAGTAATATAGTAGATAACACAGCTATATTAAAAGCCTGCTTAAGCTCTTCATTACACCAGAATTCTGTAAATAACTTTGCTTTTTAATTACTGAAGATTTTCTATGCATAAAAGCCTCAAACTATATAGAGACAGAGCGACAATGCTCTACAACAGCAACAGGGAACACAGATATTAGATCATGTTATTTTAAAATTCCAGTTTTCAGACAGTGTTATAATGACATTCAGCCAGCACACTGACAAAAGTACACAACTGATTAAAACTACCTGATAGGGAAATACTGAGGACAGGAGTGCACAGACTGCCTATTTATCTGTCTATCTGTCCTAGAGACTGCTGTACTACTAATTGCAGTTAGCTGTTGTAGCCATGTTGCTCAAGGGATATAAGCACGATAAAGTCATAGGAAAAAAGTAATAGTTTATTATTGCTAGTAATCAGATAAGCTAATAGAAGTTCTCTCTCCCTACCTCACTTCTGCTCTGATTGGGTACTGCTGATTACTTCTCAGAGAAAGAGTTAAGAACAATTATAATAAAATTACGGAAGTAATAATTTTAATATCAGATAGAAATATTGCAGTGCACACCACTGTAATAAATGTTAAGCTGTTGTCAAGAAAGAACTAGATAAATGATACAATCCATTCTCCACATCTTACTGAACATACAGAGCTGTAACTATTATTCTATTAGGTCTGTCTAGGCTGACAAATTATATGCTAATGGATAAAATCTTAATCACAGAAATAAGGGCATGAAAATCATTCACTTTAGCTAAGATGCTTCATAATTATCAGTTACTCTTTCATTTGTCCTAACTCATATTGGTAGTTTAGTCACACCCCTCATCATTCCCTGAAAACTCAACAACCTTTTTGCAACTCGTCTGTAAAATTTTCCTTTTAACTTCAGTTTATTGTTGATGCCTCTCTAAAGAGTTTTGTGTTACTGTACGTGAAGGTCATCCTATAAAAACACAATTTATTTTACTACATTATAAAAGAATGCCAGTTATCCTGACACGCCTGTGTCATCGGCACTGCCCCACGGGAAATACTTGTGCAATAGAAGGGAGTATGTTACAATTTGTTTGGAAACACTTTTACAATCACCAGGTGAGCAAGTAATTGCTCACATGAAAATGGTTATCTCAACGCATTATCTCAAAGATGGAGATTACTGTGTGTGCACAGAATATCAGTAAGTGCTATCGAATTTCTTTGGCAAATCTAGCTAAATAACTAGCTAAATGAAGTAAGTAATGGAAATGGGAGTGTTCATATTTGAGGTAAACTGGGAAGTTTTCACTAGGAAATGACATTGTGAGCATCCGATTCTGAGATATTTAGTTCAATACCCGATGTTGACCACGGCTTTGTACACAGGGGAGGCAGAAGTGATTTATGCTTAAGCTTGTATCAGCTGGACTCTGCTAGAGCCTGACTACATTAACTGCAGAATCAGGACTACTCAAATTTAACAAGATTTCTCAAGGTTGTAATCTAAATTACCATAATCTTCTAATGAAGACTGGGATTTAATGAGAGAGACTGAAGGAAGCCAAGTGTCCCTTAATGAGGCAAGGCAAGTGTACAGGAACCTGGAGAGGAGTTTTTCCTGTTGAAAGCACGGTATCATTCATGATTTTGGAAAAAGTGGAGAATACAATACAGGCAAATACTTTTTTAGACTTTGAGAAGCTTTCTCTACCCCCTGCTGATCTGCCTGGGAGGGTTTTGCTCTCTCAGTCTTACTCTCTGAACTGAACACTATTCTTGTGGCTCCCAGCTATGAAGTAGGAGAAGGACTTAACTTACTCTTTGCTTACATGTTAACATAACATGCTTACAGGCTATTAGTGCTTGGCTTCAAGAGGTAGCACACTCTGCCTAAGGTTTTACTGCCTGAACTTATATATACATGGAGGATCACAGCTTTATTTGTGGGACTGACTGAATTTTCCTAGCAAAAAAATTCTAATATAAAACTAAAACTAAAAAATTTGAACAAAAATGTCTTTTTGCTAAAACATTTTGAAAAAAATGATTTTGTGTTCTTTTTCCTCGCAAGCAAAATACAAAAGTTATTTTGGAAAATAGTTTCAAAAATAAAAATGTAACAGCTCAGACATCCCTCTGAAAAAGAGGATCTGTTGGAAAATGTCTGTTATCTCTAGATAGAATCAAGGAGTTTAGTTTACTCTCTCTCCCCAACATATACATCCAATGCTCTAAAAAACAACTTCCAAAATTATCTATCTTCTGGTCACACATTATTTTTAATGGCTTTTTTTTTGGTTGGTCAATTTTATTTCTTGTTTTAGGCAATTTTCAAGAAATCTTACGCTTTCTTCCCATTTCCCAGGTCTAATTATTCTGCATAGACTTGTGATATATCTAGAACTACATTTCTACTAGTCCTCTGTTTCTAACTATATGTTGTTCACAACTGGTGATCATCCTAAGGTTTGTAATACTATAAATAAAAGTTGAGAAGCAAAGCACATCCCTATTGTTATGATGTGCTGAACAAACAAAATGCATTCTTTTGTATTCTGTAAATGGACTATTATCTTGTCCTTCAACACTCAGATGGTTTCCCTTAGTAAAAAAATTTAATAGATAATTTTACAGCTGAATAACATTTGACCTTGCAACTGCACATTGAAATCAATGAGGCAAGTTGATTTTTATGCAGCTTCTATGCACTAAAAAGGCAATTCCAAACATGAGATAGCATAGCAATAGGAAACACTGAAACATGAAAGAGCTTGTACACTCTACAAGGCTTGTAGTTACTTCTGTGTAAACTTCTAAATAAGTATTATACATTTTATCATAGTGGGACTCATATAAAAAACTTCCACGATTGCTGCACTAATAAGGAAATGTAGTGATCCTAAGAGTTTCATCACAGCAGAGTATTTCTAGCAGGTTTGATTTTTTTTTAATTGAAAAATCTCTCCAAGGACTATCACCATCATTTTTTTGAAGCCAACAACTACAGCTAAATGGACTTGTTTTTATAAAAGCACGTAGCTGAAGCCTACTATGATAGACTAATATTATTCATCTTAAGTCTCAAAATTCAGAGCTTAGAAATCCAAATCCAGACCACACTATGAATGTGTGGCCTGGAAGCACATCTTTTAAACATCATTTTTTTATCTGTAGGTTGATTCTTCTCTGTCACTCTTCACCAAAAAGTAAAATCACTGATACAGTTACTGAACTTGTATTAATTCTGATGATTATCTATTCATGGAATAAAACACCATATAAAAGTGTGTTAGTATATTTAACAGACAGATTAAGAATTTCTGGACGCTCTGATCTGCAGAGCGAATCTGGTCTGGTTTGAATGAATGTCTCATGAAGGTATAAAAGACAGTGTGAAACTAAATTCAAACCTACATGTAAGTTTGAAATCAACATGTAAATTCCTATCTGGGGAAAAACAAATAGCTGGTCCTAGTCAACTGTTCGTCCTCCTTTGCAGACACACATTTAATATAATGAACTCCAGCAATCTCTTTTTTTCCTTTATTTTTTCCTTTCCTCAGACATTTACAGATCCCTACCCCCCTACCCCGCAATCCATGGTAGGCTTCTCACATTTGCATTTATTATGTGTGTGCAACCACAACCATATAATTATCTTCAGTTCTGACATGAATGACTATCCATATAATAGCTACTGGATAGTTCATAGCAATATGCTCAAAGACAGAAGAAAATTTGAATGATCAGGGCTAAAAAGACAGATGCCCCTCCATCGTGACATAAAAGAGGAAATGCAGAACACCCATGAATTTTACTTACACTAACAAAAGGACTGGAAAGCAAAGAGCTCAGTATCTTTCAAAAACCTGTAATAATATGCAAAAATGTTTTCCCCCAGAGAAAACAAACACATACTTGATCCCCGTTACCTGAGGTCTGTTGAAAGGTCATTAAAGGCTGCTATTTCAGTTTTAAAATGCAAAGTTCTGTAACATGGAACAATTACCCCCTACATGATATAAATTACAAATTAATTTTTGCTGATTATTATACACTGAATTCATTTTAGAGAACAACTCACTAGAGCATAAATGTCAATTTCATTATTATTTTTTTAAAACGAGGATTCAATTTTGCATTTCTATCATATTCAAAAAAAATAATTTTCTATGTAACTCAGTGGGATATTCATATGTGCTCAGAAACTAATGAGGTATGGGAAATAGATACACTATCATAAAAGGAAAATTACTAAATGAGAAAAAAAGATTTTAAAAGGATCTCTTAGAGTAAAAAGAACAATTTCATCACCAAATGGGCTGCTTCTTCACTATATCTCTGTTTTTTGCCATCCCAAGTGGCCTGTTCATTTATGTAACTATTTTGGAACATTCTCCTACTTTTACTGATTGAAAGAATCCTGTTCATTAAACATCTTTGTAAAGTAGTGTTAAAAAGAAAGCTGAAGTAAAGAAGTTTATAAAGACCATTTTAAAAATAAAACTCTGCTCATTTTCTTTTGGTAACTCTGCTTTGACTATAGTAAATAAATGGTTCTCTGATCCACAAACAAAATAAGGGGAGCACACAGCTGTACTGCTAAGTAACACTCCCTCTTCATTTTTAAGTAAACTGAGTAATATTTTTCTCATCTTGCGGCCTGGGTGCCCCTTTTCATTTGGTGCATTTAGATAAACTAGCTGGTCAGTGCTTTCACAGAGCTGCTCGCCATATTCCAGTTCTTAATGAAATCTGTGTTTGGCTTAAATTTGCCTGCTTTCAAACTTAATTTTGGCAATTACACAAAGATCAAATGATTTGTATGAGCTGATTCAAAGGTGCAGGTATTCAAGGTTAATACGTGCCCTGGTGTAATGACAGTATGTGATGTCAGCCTGGACACGAATGTAAGGTGTGACCCCCAACAAACTGGCAACAGTTGCTGGAAAAGTGCTGTTACAGATGAATTAAAAATTCTCTTTAATTAAGAGCTACATGTTCAGAGAAAGTTAGTGAAACATGTCTCTAAGCAGAGTGATAAAAATACATATTCATATTCTGATAAGGCAATCAAGATGTTGATGTTAATATTAGAGCAATAACTTTAATTGTATTTCAGCAAACGAATGGCAATTAGAAAACAAATTATCTCAGAGAAGCATGTCTGCTGCACAGCTTAGCCCCAAAGGCAAGCCAAAAGCTAAACCTTTTTCTTGAATTTTAATGCAGAAGATAAATAGACACACCTCTGGAATTATTCCTAACAGAAATACCATAAACGGTTTAAAGTTACTCTAAGACACAAATGTAAAAATTGCCTTTCCTCTTGAAATGGATTCTTTGCTGCCATAACAAACATTAGCATGCAAGAGTAAAATATTACTCTGTGCTTTAAAGATGGGGAAAATGTAACAGATGTTGGCCATGCTAATTAAAGAGCATATGTGTATAGTAAATTATTTCCATTAGGGTAAGATTTAGTGCATAAATGCAATATTAATGATTCAAGGTGAATTTTCATACTACTTCTCTGTGGTATGCTGTTTACACAGTGACCAACCACAACTATAGCCACGTTGTTTTCTGACAGAAATAAACACTCCCCCTGCTTTGTATCTGATCGTATTGGCTCGAACAAAATAGCTGGTAAGGTTGCTTGAATCCTCTCTCACCCAGAATGAATGGCCAGCCAGCGTATGACTCGGTATGCTATGGGGTACCAACAACGGATTTTCACCAATGCAACTGAGAGGTAAAATCTGGTATAAAGTTTCCAGATGTAAAGTTATGTTCTGTGACAAAAATGCCTCCTTCCAATAAAAATATACTCATGTTTCTAGCCATCAGTGTTTTTCCTTCTCCCTGGTCCACTCCCCCAAGACAATATGCCCCATCTGTCAAGATGAAAGTCAGTTCTTACGATCCACTCACCTCAGTGCTGTGGACCTTTTTGGTCTGTATGATTTGGCATGGACTGTATTTTGCTAAAACAGTGGTAGTATAAAATGCTTAGGCATTACTCAGCCCTCCATGGTTTCAGTCATGCTATTTAGAAAATTTATAAAATCTTTTGATCAAGCTTGAATGGTTTTAATGATGCTGTAACTGAATCCACCCAGATTGCAACAGAACATTACAATTTTCAACCATCAAATTATGCATAAATGGTAAAAAGATGGACTCAACTGAGATCTTGATCCTTAAAAAACTCCTCACTCAGAAAGGAAATCAGTGACAATTTCTCATTGTACCTGCAATGCAACAGTCCATCTTGGTTCTACAAAGCAATTAAGTACCTCATTAACTTTAAGCACCTGCATAATTCCCATGGCTTTGAAACCAGTGGGAGTTAAATGCTTGTTCCTAAATTTGTGCAGGAAAAACATGCTTGTTAAAACTTGCAAAAAAAGAGGATTATGTCTGCTAAACTTTTTATAGACTGGTTTAATAAACTTTATGGTATTTAACCTTCATCTTTGTTACATAAAGAAACAGACTAGGGCCCAAATGTGTGATGATATTTAGGCCGTATCTTCAAAAAATGCACCAGCATTAGGTGATCGTAACAGTCTATTTAAAATTTGCAATTATACTAATCTACTCAACTGACCACTACTACCACAGGGGGGAAAAAAATTTAGGAAAAAAAGGAATAGGAATCTTCCTGATGAAGCTTATGCTTTTAGCAGACTGACCATACCATCCTTACTGAACATGATGTTCTTTCTTTTTAGTATGAGTTTTACACTAAGGGCTTCAAGATTTGCATGAAAAACCTGAGGTTTCTGTCAAGAATGTCAAGATGGTGGTGGCCAGGTGTTTTACAGCATTTTAAATACACTCACATATCATATGTCAGCCTCACAGTATCTGTGTTCTCACTGAAGAAATAGATGATGAAATACAGATGTAGGCTACAAAGATGTAACAGAGACTCTTCGAAAAAGTGTCATTTAAATCATGTGCTGAAACAGTGGAAGACAGGCCTGTTACAACATGGGTTGTAAACAACTTCATGGCATTCTCTACCAATGCTAACCAACGAGAGATGGAGGGATTACAATGAGCAAGGCCTAAGAGACATCACTATGAATTTCCAGCAAAGAAACACATACCTCTTTGGCAGGATGAGGTCGGGGAGAAGTTGTGAGAGCAGCCACAACCTGTGTACTCTTGCCTGCAGAGACAGGAAACAGCACTATGACATACTTTGCAGAAAATCAAACATACAGTGCTAACTCCCAGGAAAATATTTTTGGATAAGTTGGTAAAGAACAGAATGGTAAGCTCACTAAACTACCCACAACCACCTTTACATTAACAAATATATCAAAGGTTTTTATTCTACGCTGTGATGCAGTAATATACATATATATCAATAAATAAAATATGCCCTCTGGACTGCTGAATACTTCAAAGTACATATCTGAAAGTTTTCTTCCTTGTTTCCTGAAATAAAAGTATTTTCAATTGTCTTGGTTATCTGAACACGTATTTTTTGCATGACACACTGATCATAGTGCTTTCCTCATAGCAGCTATTTACCTTCACAGGTCATTAGAGGATTTCTCAGTAAACCTTTTTGATCTGAACAGCAAGATAAAAACTCAGATCTTAAGACATTGCTGCTTTCAGCTGGTGAAATTAGTGGTTGAGTGTGTGACATATTGTTTGCTTGACTACATGAGTAGTCCATAAGCCACAGTATCTTACCCACAGCACTAAGCCCTTTTCTACTACCCAGGACTTCCACCATAGGCATAAAACTTGTTGAAAATCTGGTTTATTGTTAATTTTTACTAGCATTATTAAAACAGTTTCACTTAAATTAATCAATGGTGGATCAATCAGTCTTACCACCAAAAGTGAAACATATTCATGTTTTGTACAATTTAGAACAGTAATTTTTTAACTGTTCTTTGTTTAGCTTTCAAAATGTAAATTAAATTTTCCAGTAAACTTTTCAAGCAGTACATTCTTTTAAAATGTATTGTGAAAACTACTTCTCAAATATGTCTGCATTGCTTTAACAACAAAAGACAGAAAAAAGCTGCTAAGGAGAATCCAAAAGGCTATTAGATTAAAATTCATGAAGGGCAGTTTCTCCCTTCAGTGTCAGAAGTAATTGCATATACACTGAACATCAGAGCAGTTCCAGAAGTTGCAAACATATTATAAGCAGCAATTCAAATGTGTTGCAATCCTTTGCAGCTGCTGCTATCTTTCTGCAACTTCTCCAGTGATTTTCTATCCTTAAAATTGTGATTGAAGTGGTCACATGATTTAGGTAACAGTCTAGATCAAAAAAACTTAATTATTTCCAATGTTAGAGATGCTGTAAGAAATGTGTCTGATAAAAACAGTGTGGAGTATTGGACCTACTGCTGTCATGTGGAAACAGATCAACTGAAAAAAAGTCCTGTAGTGATTCCTAAGCCACAAACTGAATAGTAAAATGTATTAAATACACATATAATTCACATTTTTCTATCTTTGTAGTTTTAGCGAATTTTCAAATTTGACTGTTTAGTGCAAATAACCTATACTGAGCACGTCAGTTTCTATTTAGTCTCTTGGCATAGAAGCTTATTACATTTACATCGTAGTGTGTTAAAATTCACAGGAAAGCTTCCGTGAAGAGCACACTCCACCTTTTCCTTATTTTTAAAAATGTTTTGAAAACAAATCCATCATATTTAGCATTTGTACAAGGTACTCAACCGACAGGCCTAAATGTTACTGAGTGACAGAATTGGTACAAAATATACTGCAGCACTACCTACTGCATCAATTTTGAAGTCAAGGGGACCATTTCTAGTGTGGGAGGAAACAAGATATTTCTTTCCTAAGAGAGACAAGCCAATTTCTCTTGCTAGGTTTGCCAACAGTACAGGTCAAACACTATGGGTCTATTTTTAATATAAGGAAAGGACCATATATGGTACAAATGATCTATATAATCTACACATATGTAACCCTGGTTACACGGAAATATAAATGCAGGGTTTGCAGCTTCCAGGTAGAAGACATTCCTACTTTTTCCGAAAGTGAAAGGTGGCAACTGACACCAGTTTCACACTGGTATTTCACAGTGGAGGAGAAGGGACCTCTAGCCTACCTATCTGAATTAGGGACTTTTCTCAACTTTAATTAAATTAATTGATCTTTGAGGAATATACTACAAAGAGAACAAAAGAGAGGGAAAATGATAAACGAGGAAGTGGAATTTAACAGCATTTTATTGCACGTATCATCATGTCCTTTGCCTTCATAATATCTACCAGTAAAATGCTTTCTAAAAGAGAAAATGAATTATTTTCTTCAAAGTTTATTAATTAATCGTATCCTTTTTTATGAGACACTGATTATTTAACTTTAGTCATCAATGGGAACGTTGAGTTTCTTAATATCAGACTGAAGACATGTAAGAAAAGAGCATTAATTAGTTTCTTTCCAAAAAGCAGGTGGAAAAGGCAATTTAATGATCTAACATAGGCAGGTATAAGGCCTGATCTCATGTGAAATCTCATTAATGTCTTTCTTTTGCATGACTGTTAGTTAAAATTCTACTATTCTGAAAGTTACTTTGTGGCCTACATGAAATAAGTTGATCGTCTCACTCTACTTCCCAGCGTTCAGGTGCCAACATCACAAGGATACTGTCAGAGCTGTCACTCTGACATATATGTTGACAGGTTTATCAGATAACAAAGATTTAATGGGCACGGAAACCGAATGAAACTCTTGACCCTATGGGGACTGCTCCCTGAGGCACACAAGGGAAACATTACATGAGAATTGTAATTTGTAGTAACACCCGGTAGACTTGTTCTGTGGAGAAACCAGATGATTTTAGTCTCCTTTCTTGTTATTTTCTCCCTATTTATTACACATGCATTCTGCAAAGTTTTCAGTGAAAAAGCCCCCTTGGTTCACGGGAAAGGTTAAGATGAGAATGAGAAGTGGGGGGTGGGGGGGTGGGGTGGTTGCCTGAGACGAGGGAGATGTGCTGGCATCCATATATAAGCGTACATAACATAACAAATAAAAGAGAACTTTGACAGAATGCAGCACAGATTAGATGTCTGAGTGTGCAGAAAACTGCTGAAAGAAGTTAAATGTACAACAAAAAAAATTGTGTGCCCCAAGGCACATGGCCATGAGAAGTGTTTCCTCCAATGCCTATCCCTTTTTTAAATGTTAGGAAAAAAAGAAAGCCCGGTAATGACATAGACTCATTATTAATGCATACGATAATATTTTGAAATAATCATGCAAAAGCTTCAGTAAATATATCTGAAGCATTGAAGAAAAATGGAGTGATGTCCTTGAGTCACACAAAAACCCCACATTATTTTCCTGAATATGCATCTATAGTGACAAAACTCGCCAATTAGTTATCATGAGGAGTGTATAACACCTTCCCAGGTCACTTAAAAGTGAATGTAGTAACTCTGGTGTACTATAATTAAGGAAGATAACACCATCAAAGGTCGAGATGTTGAAGGCAAAATATTGAGTCTTTTTTCACGTAACTCAGTTTTATAAATCAGAAAATTCAATTATTATAATAGGACAAATTTTAGCTTCTGGTACTATTCCCTCACAGAATGATCCTGCATTATACTTTCTGAAAAAATGTTTTAGCAGCTAGAAGCTGAAATATTTTACACATTTCAAACTTAAATAAAGAATTTGAAGATCAAATAAAAGGTAGGAAAAAGTTGTTGCCTGGACAACATGGAAGTAAGCAAAGTCCTGCAATGACTAACTCAGAAATCTCTCTAGACGACATTATCATACCCCATTCATGGAAGGCAGCCATACAGACAGATGTTGATGTTGACTAAGTACATTTATTCTAAAGAGTGACATCTGTCTTCTGCCAAGCATAAGAGATGTGTGACTACATCTGTTCACTCTACTAAAGGAGCATACAAGCATAGGACAGAAGAAAGGGCTGCCATAAAATAAAATGTTAATTAGTGCAGAGAGTCCCATCTGAACCATTAGGAAGTCTGTATTTCTCAAGCCTTTAGGATTAAGCCTATCACAGGTCCCCCTGAAGGCGATGAGGGCTGTGCACTTGGTGTCAATGAGGGAAAAAACAGATCAAAGATTAGTACTTAAATTTGACCGTTATCCATGGACCCTTAAATAGCTGATGACAATAAACATCCACTATCTACATACACATATATTTATACACACATATCCACACACACAGACACACATACACATGCTTATTATTATGTCTATCAATGTATATACACCTTCTGCCTCCAACTCTTTCTCTTTTTATAAAACAACTGGAAAACAGGATTCTTATGTTAAATTTTCTACATTAGTTAAATGCAAAGATCAAGGGAATATGAATGTAATCAACTGTGGTCCTGGAATTAATATATTCTCATAGTACAGTTCGTGTGAAATATCAAGCTGATTTCCAGTAGTACCATTAAATAATATGACACTTGTAGAGTTCAGTCAGAGGTCTGAGACATACAAACCTAATTTATGAATATATCCCTCGTTTTGCAGCTTAGGAGTTGACTTTACGTTGTACCATTGCCTTCACTTAGGTTTTAAGGGTCTTCAGGACACCCTAAACAACTGCCAACTGGAGCACTTGAGTGTAGAAAATAACAATTTGCATATTTCACAATTTATATGGTTAAATGTGTTCTATGAAAACATCTTCAAATGCTACTTTACTATTATGTGTCTATGTATATAATGCATATATATAAATAAGTTTCCTGACTTCCCTGACTAGTTGGGTTAACAATTATGAGTCCTTTCTAATGTAATTCCGTGTTATGTTCTCTTCTCCTTACTGAGTCCTGTTCCCCTAGGTGAAGGTGAAAAGGAAATTGTCAAAATCTCAAAGATCTTTAAAAAATAATTTAAAATATTTAATCCTCTCCAAATGTTGAACTATATCCTAAAACAAGGCAGTAAAACATGTTTATATTGATTGCTAACTTTCTTCCTTGGCTACAGATGTTCTACTCTTTCACCACTTTTTGGAATCTATCGATGTAACACTTCTAGTTTTCAAATAATCCAGCTCCCACAGATGCAAGTGTGGCTGATTTTTGACCATATATTTTGACCATCTGAAAAGATATTCCATAAGATCATGCATTTGCCTTGATGTACATATAGTACAAGTGAAACACCTTATTTTAAGCTTTCATGGTGTTTAGTAACTGACAACTTAGAATTTATAAAGTGAAATTGGTCATTTGTATGTTTTATGGATAGGCAAAAGCACAAATGTGTTTTGAAGGCAGAGATTTCCTGGCTAAGATAAAGAATGGGAGAGATTTGCTTTCAGTAACTTAAAGCTGATGGGCTTGGTAAGACAGCCAACTCATACTGAATGCTATCATCCATAGCTACCGTCAAAAGTGTTACAAGATACCAGGTATGATCATCCACTGAATTCACAACAGGGATACTGATGAACAAGGCTCTAAGACACAATAAATTAGTAATAACCTCCATTATTACATCCCCAAATGAAAACTAAGAATAACTTTCCTGCCAGAAGGGGATATGCAGTAAATGTAGCACCATAAGTTTGTTCTGATGAATTGATGTTTTAATGGCAGTTTCTGTACATTTTGTCTTCATTGCATGAACTGCCAGTTACCTACAAAGTCTTTGCTTCAGTATTTCATGGCTTTTATGCAAATATTTGATGTTAATAGCTTCATTTTTTTTTCTTGGTTTGCTTTGTATAATTTTGCTGAGTTGCATTATGCAGTCATTAAAAATGAATAGCCAAAAAAAAAAAATTTCATATTGGAAACCATACTTTAAAATTAATGGTGTTTTAGCAAAAGACTGTTTGCCATAATTTCAAAAACACAGCAGAAACTTCATAAGGGAATGGTTAATCAGCTGAAGACAGAATTTAGCTGTGCCCTTTCTACATTTGGTGTAATTGGTAAAAATCCCTATAGTCGCTTAAGCTATATAGGATTGCACACACAGACCAGACAGTGCAAAGGTGACTTAAAGTGTGCTGCCAGCTGGAAGTACAGCACATAATTCCCTTCCACTCACAGTGCTTAAGAGAATAGGAAATAACTTTCTACAAATTCTTGGGCTTTGGACAAATTACAGTTTCAGTTTTGTCTGTGGGTAGAAACAGTAACTCCACTAAAAAAGCTATTCGGGATATCCAGCAGAGAACAGAAGAATAATGAATCTTGTTTCAAGAAAACTAAAGGAAAACCCCACAGAATGTACTAACTGGATTTACATGAGGCACAGAGCCACGATAGCCTGATTCCTCACTGTTTCTCTTTTATGGATGGACTGCAAATCCATCGGTCTCATACAACCAGAGAATCCAGTAGTCACAACTGGACTTCCTCACTAATAAAGTTAGAAAGTATTCCAGGGATTCACTATGTACTTTAACTGGTGTATGTCAAAAAAAAAAAAAAAAAAAAAAAAAAAAAAAAAGTAATGTATTTCTAAGGAGCACAGGTGCAAACATTTATTCAACATACTGGAAAATAAAAAGAGTGAAATAATAATGGGCAGTGATTGTCCCATTGTTGATTTTATAGTCTTAATTGCTCACAGGTTTTTGTAAGTCAGTACATGAAAGTCTTCATAGTGACAGGGAGAGGAAGGGAAAGAAAAAAGAAACAAAGACAGAGAAATAACCATGAAAAGAAATGAATATGCAGATATGGCAAAAGCAATTGAAGACAGCAGTACTGTAGTTAGATTCCATACCTAGAGTTGGAAAGGTTTGACCATTTAGTTCTCTCCTGAATTCCCTGCCATCATCATGACTGCATTTTTTATCCCCTTAATTTATATTGAGCTCAGCAGAGAAAATGGCAGCTGAGATTCTTCTCATGAGTAGGTTTAGATTAGGCAAATTATGCATCCCCTTATTTTTACAAAGCATCAGCTTCAAATTCAATCCACTGTATGATTTTCAGTGAGTTTAACATATGATTATGAAAGTTCAGCTATTCCATTTTGGAACCAGTCCAATTTACATTCCTCCTACTTGCGCGTAGTTGTACTTTGCAGTCTTAAACATTTCACTGAGGTGGACTTTTTTGCATCTGCAAGTCAGAATGCCAGTGATTGATTACTGAAATTCTCTCAAGTACATAGTGAACATCAAACAGAAGTGTGTACCCTGTTGGTATTGATTTAGAACTGATGATCTCATTAGAAAGCCCTAATTCTCAACATTGCTTTGGTTTACACAATCTTTAATTTATTTTAAAAAAGCTGATTGGCCATCTATTTCAGCCTCATGACTGTCTTCTCATCTTACTAGACAACTGCTTTAGTCTTTGAGCATTTAAAAGATCATTAATCCAAATGCTAATGCAATCAATACTATATTAAATAAACTATAAAAAGTAAATTAATATTAGGTAACCTGATGCATTGTGCCATAAGGTTTTAAAATGTGCTTATTGTCAGCACATTTAAAATGATAAATTAAAACAGTGCACCTTTCAAAAAATAATCCCAGGAAGCTTTTAAAATTACTTTCTCCACTATTTAAACATTGATTCATGGTGAAAACAGTAAGGAAAATATATATTATTTACTTTTTGGTTGAGCTAGCTTTTATACTGATGCTATTTTTCACAAAACCATGTATGTATGTAAAATTGAATTTTAAACACAAGTGGAAATCTGTAAGTTGAATGAATTTGGCCTTAGAAATAGAACACTTATGTCTAACATGCTGTGGGTGGAGGTTGATGCCCTGTTAACTGAAGCTCTAGAAGGTGAAAGAGATCAGACTTGGCACACATCTCTACTTCAGACTGCAAACCCCCACAGATTATATACAAGTATGTATTTTCTTTTCTGAGAACATAAACCTCCTTCCAGCTATCTTATCTTATCTAAGCTGGCCCAGTTAGCCTTCGTATTCATATCTCTCATAGTTTTTCCATGCTCTTAAATAGTAAGTGGTTTTGTTGTTCCTGTATTTGTAAACAAACCTGTTCAATAGGTCCCGATTCTGAGCGGCCAATATGCACTACTGTAATAATTTACATCTCATAGAGATAGTGGCATAAAACCAGCATTTGCTGAAAGTTTTAGAAATGTATTTTGAAATGCATTTATTTAACAGGCTTTCAAATAAAAAAGCTAGTTGAGAAATCCATGTATATCCACTCTCCAGCATCTATCCATCTTGCATCCTGTGGATTTTAAATCTGAGGCATGAGAAAAAGTTTATTCATTTTTTAAAATCTTGGATAATGAAAACTGAGCTCTTGCAGCTATAGTGTTAAAAGCTTTTTCCCTTTTATCATCACTGGAAAATCCTGCATATCTTCAGTGCTTGCATTTGCAGTCTCTGTGCTATTTACCTTCCTTCTTGGATTTTCTTTCTGTATCCAGGTCATTGTCTAAATAGCTCCTTTCTACACCTTTGTCTTGAACGTTAAAACAATCGATGTGGACTTTTGGTATATCATGATTCCTTTAAAATGCCTCCAGTAGCTGATACTGATCATTTTCAGTCTTTCTAAGGAACAGTGGCTAAAAAAAAGCCTTTTTGGCAATGATACTTATCTTATTACCACTGGCATTCATTTCTCATTCACTGGCTGTACCAGCTTTTTAGGCTTTTTGTGCTCACCTTCCAGGCCCATCATCAGCCTGGCTTTCTCCTGTTCTGCCGTCTGCTAACAAATCTGTCAACCTAAACTGCCAGCTGAAGTGTTCAGCCAAGGAAGCTTTTGGGAGGAAAAAAAACACCCAAAAACCAAAAAACCAAAAGGGTCACAATTTGTAACCACAAAAAAAGGGGTCAGAATTTCTATCCACAAAATAAAGACCCACACTTTTGCTCCTGTAAAAATGAATGGAGTGTGCAGACATCAGTATTTGGCTCTTCAACTACCAACTTTGCACCAAATGGCTACAGTTGCACCAAAATACAACTGCGAGCATATTATTTGGGAGAAACTGTTAAGGAAAGAAAACTGTGTCTAATAAAGGCGAAAGTGCCCTGTAGAAAACGATGTTGCACAGATTATTGCTATGTAATGATGACAATCTTAAAAAATCACAGCTAGCAATACAAGAGAAGTGAGTGACCCCAGTTCAGCCAAAAGAAAGAACAAAATACAGATTGACGAGAAAATCACTTGTTAGAGAAAAGTAGTATTTGTTTACAGAATCTGCACCTTACCTACTGTTTCAATTTGCTTGTAACTGATCTTTCCCTTGTAATCTTTAGAAAAACACTTTTTTAGCAGGCCAAAAGCATGGAAAAGAAAGGCTGTGGAATGAGTGGAAAGCCTGGGTCAAGGTTGGTTTCAGTTTATAAACTAATTGAAACAGACTAGCATAAGCTGTTCTAGTGTTAAGACAGTTTGGCTGAAGAAAGAATATTTTAATGGATCAAAGCTAGACTGCAGTGGATTAGCCTCTGACCAGCTGGCAGCTGATACGAAGACTGTGACCAGTATCAGTGCAGGTGAATATTCATGGCTTAGCAATGATTGCTTGTTCAACCTCATCATGTACTGGGTGTTTTGTTTTGTGGAGTATAAAGGTCTAAGAACTTTCTTAATTTAGAAAAGTATGAAAGCAAAAGGAATAATTGAACAGTCCTATGTTCTTTCCACTAGGATTGAGAAGTGATTCACTGTAAATACATCGTATAGTAACAAGACTCCAAGAAAAGCAAGACTACTGCTCGTAGCGAGCCTCCAGGAGCAGTACTGCGGAGGCTCAGTAGACAGAGCTCACAGCATGAAGTGATGAAATGGTTCCTGCTGCTCAGAGGCAATATACCCACAGCAGTAACTCTTTATGTGGTATAACTCAGCTCTTGGTAGTTTTTTAACTGAACTGATAAATTATGATAAACAGGGGGCTTTAAAAATAATTTTCCTTGATGGAAAAAAAAAAAAAAATCAATAAAAAGCCAATCATACTTGGGTATGAAAACCTTTTCTTTCACTTCATTTTACTTTTTTCATTGAATTTTTATGTTCCCAAGTGTCTTGTTTCAAGTAACTTGGATATTTTGCAACACTATCCACAAGGAGTGACGTAATGAGTACAAGGAGAGCCTAAGTGCGGTGTAACAAAGTAGTGCTCATTTGTAGGGTTAATCATAAAAAGAAATTTTTAGAAGAATATTGAACAGAGTGTTTGAAATGACAGTGCAGAGAAGAGTGGTAGTGGTGAGAATATTAAGAGATTACAAGGTTTAAGTATCTCAATTTTGAGGAGGTTAATTTCAGAGCACTCAAGTATTGCTAGTCATACCAAGCTGAGCACTGGGGTAAACAGCAAATGCAAATCACCATGGAAACATCCTTAGGTCACCAAGAAGCAAATGCTGGGGCTGAGCTACCACATGATTCAAAGGCTGCTCAAAGTTGTGAAGGGATGCTATTTGATTCACTTCAGAAACAAAATATTCCATTTCCTTTCCTAAGTAAGTACCATCTTGCATCAAACTTTTAGCCAGAGTAACAACAAATTACTAAGAAAATTCTTTCTGAAGTTTTTGATCATTATTTAAAAAAATGGTTGCTACACAGTTGTGAGTTTTCCCTAATTGCTTGCTGGAAGTTTGGAATGGTGAAGACTTCAAACAGTTAATGCATTTGCAGCATTTTTTCAGTGGAGTCACTCAAAATGGAGGAAGCATCCTTGTAAAATCAAGTGCTGATGCAGGGTAATATTTCATTATGCATGTATTGCTGCACAGTGTTCTCAGAGAATACAAGTTTCTCTGGAACAACAGTGCATCTATTTGCAGTGACTCAGAAGTATATTTGCTAACAATTGTCAAGACTGTTATGCGCGAGTGCATCCTCACTTCTTGCAAGCTCCATGTGCTTCTTACTTGTGGCATAAGTCACTTAAATGCTAAAAATTAAGATTACTCTGATTTGAATGAAATTATTCTTCTTTTTCCATCTACATTAAAACTACCACAATCTAAGAGTGGATGTATTTTTATTTTTTTTAAAGGATGTTGTTGGTAAAGGATGAAACCCCTTCCCCAGAGTGGTTCCAACACAGTGGTTTTCCGGACTAATCAGCACCAGAACATGACAACAGTTGAAAGAATATATTCAATTTGCTTTTTCGTAAGAATCAACTGACATCTAAAAAAGTAAAAAACCCTTAGCACTGTCTAAGAGATGATACACATCAAAGAAATGTATGCAAAGCTTTGTTCTGTTTTATGTCCTTAAAAGGCGCCTATTGTTCACATGGTATTTGGGTCTCAGAAACGGGAGGATCAGAGCAAAAGGAACACGTAAGAATGAAACCAATTGCTCCCTATGTTAAGCAAACACACCAAACATCTACCATTATCGCCATCTTTCATGGAGCACCAAGGGCTAAAAGACGTGATGTGTAACTTCTGCTTATTGAGGACAAAGTTTGAATCTACAAGAGATAAAAATGTCCCAACGGACCTATTTTGATTTCTGATTCTCTTCTACCACAGGCAAAATTTTAGAAATACTGAGGTATCACAAAAAAGATTAATTTTAATTTTTAATATTAGTTTTAAACATTGAGTTTTAGTAAATTTACTAAATCCTTTAAATCCCAAGTATAACTTATTGATAGGACGACTTGTGTATAAAAAGAAGCAATGAAACAGGATACCTGGAATTAGAGAAATAATAACAGATGACAGGATAGAGTGATAAAGGCATTGCCTGATACTAGATTTTAAGAATGTCTGGTAATACTGGTTTTCAAGTCTGTTTAATAAAGACATTTTTCTTATTATTTTTTCAATTTTATTGTATTATGATTATAGGGAGAACATTATTTCAATGAAACAGAAAGAACCTAGGATTCCTCCTTGCTCTCCTTTGGGAGTCGTACGTTCTCAGAAGAATGTATCTTAGTATGCAGCTGATGTCAGGAATTCGGAGTTCTCTCTGATTACAGCAGCACCACAAATGTATGAGGGCGTATTTGCATCCTTCGCATCTTCTACTATGCACAAATACAACAAACTGCTGAGAGAATATGTCCCTAAGTGATTTTTAACTCCATTCATCAAATGCCAGTTTAACATCAAAGTTCCACACTATGTTAATATCCTAACTGACAAATTTAAGAGACAGCCTCTGCTATGAGTTTGTCTTAAAAGAAATGCAAGGAAGGATTAACTTTGTCATTCTTCAGAAGAAAGAGAATATGATTTCTAATATACTCTTGGTGAGACGAAGAGGAAAGCAAGCATACCACACATTACAATGACTTGAATGACTTGACAGCTGTTAGCTAAACAATACAACATTAATTTTCAACATTTTTGCACATGGCTGGGTGAGAGATCCCTTAATCCCAGTTCCTATTCTACTTCTGCCTCATTGTGGCTGTCTCCTTTTGTATCACTTATTATAATCAGTTTCTGCTGCATACTCCCTTTCACCTTATTATTGTTGAAAAACTAAGGTACTAGGTTAATTCAGACTTGCTTCCCTGGGGTACATTAAGATGGATTTAAGTACTTTATTGAGACAGTCGGACTTCAAAAGCTGCTTTATCAGTTACTACCAGAGAGAGAGAGACCCATCCATGACAGCAGTAAACTAACCATAAATTCTCATATTCTATATGCTGAGTGACTTTCAAAAGGAGAACTATTGATTTTGTCATTTATGAATGGATTTAGTCAAATTAGTCTTTTCATTGTGCACAATAAGACAGCATTGTGATTAGGAATTAGAGGATAAAACTGTGTGGAACAAATGGAACTGCCATTTTTGGGATCCTCAGCACAAACTCAATAAGCTTTAGTTATGCCACCCTGATCATTTTCTTCATGACCAGCTACTCTCCATATTTTGATTATCTTCAAAGGAAAGGAAAAGCGGCCTCCGCCTTCAAGAGGCACTTTGCTCTCCAGAAGACTTAACCTTTCAAAGAACTCTCATGTCTTTACCTTTGAAAGAGCTAGTAACTTCTTTGCCAAAATGGCATGAGTATTTACAGACATACTTGAAATTAGACAAAGATTACATAGTGAAATAAACAGAGAGACTGTCACTGTCAACAACAAATTAAGTTTGTGCTAAAAACATAAAATGTTTAGAGTGTAGCAGACATCGCTAAGCATTATGCTACTCAAGCCTCTGAGCTTTTTCAAACACAATAAGCACTGATAGGCCCTGGATACCTTTTCCTGAAGAGCCACTCCAGATGGTTATTTCAGTAGCTGGGCTGTATTGCTGGAAATAACAAGGCTAACACTTGTATTGTGATTTTCATCCCCTTTGTGTGGTGTCTGGCATGAATATACGAGCTCACAGCTATATAGAGAATAGACCGTCAAATGAAAAGCCACTAGGGAGGAGGAGTTGTGTGCCAATACTGTGTAGCCTGTGTATTTAGGCGTTTGTGCATCCAAATACATGCACAAATGGGTATGCATAGAAATCTTAGGATGAAAAAATGAAATATGTTAACCAGCCAGCATTTGGTACTACTTAATTATTTAATTGAAAGGTTTCTGCATCTAAACTTGACTTTGCAATTTAGGAGTGCAGAAAAGCCTAGACTTTTAGTTTCCTTCACAATTGCAATGTTATTTTCTAACCACTCCTGTGTCCAATTTTATTTTATATTTTACATGCTACAACAGAAATTACAACATGCTACATCTGCACGCTGAAGAGGGCTCCTGTGCATTCATGTATTTGCTTGGAAATATGGACTGGTTACATTTTGAAAACCTTAATGCTATTTCTGAATTTATTATAGACCTAAAAGATTAATGTCTTTGACCTGCTGTGCTATGTCCAGAGATACCAGAAACAAAGTGAAAACAAGTGAATTTCTAAATATAAAGTATTTCAGTCTCTGATCCCCTTCACATTCAGGAGGAAATTGTGCATATCTTACATAGCTGATGTATGCCTGTGAAGTAAAACTAGTGCTTCTTGCTGACTTCTGTATGAACAGTTAAGCCAGTAATTCCAAGAAGCTGAAACAGCCATAGAAGCTATACCTTATGCAGTGTATAATGAATCCACTGCGTCCCAAACCCATCAGTCAGTGCAGGTAGAAAGCAGCTGTACAGTACATACACAAAGTCATACACTTCTCAAACGCTTTGGTCTTATTGCATGTGTAATATACAACACATCTTTCAGAGTACGAAAACACCACCAGTGCCTTGTAGATATGCTGCAGTTTTTAAAAATATATTTAAAATAATCTTTTTAGAAAAATCCAATACAAACCAAAACAAAACCCAGATATTAATCACATAATGACTTTTGTTTTTTTCACTTTACAGCCAAGTGTTAGGTGCGGATATTGTCCCCATTCCAGAGATGGCAAAGGGGAAACTGAAGTTTGTGCCAAAACATTCAGGCTTAACCATTAACCATTAAATGGAATTAATTGATGGGGAGATAGAGACGAAAAATTTGATGGCTTGGCTAGCTGTGGCTGCTGGGTTCTTAGACCCTCCACAATACCAAGGCCATTTACTCAGTTACTAAGTTTTAGTACTGGTTACATGACTTGTGCAAGCTTATACATCACATACATGGCAGAGACAGGTATAGAAACCAGAAAGGTCCCTTGGCTCAGACTTTTTAAAACCAATAACCATTATGTCCTAAGTACATTGCAAACTTGCCCTACAATTCAGTGAGTATAACAAGCCTGATTAGGAGAATACACATTGGATATTTCATGGCTAAGCAAGCAATATGTTGACTATAAAATTTATGATCTGCTAAACACAGCAGATTATTTAATATTAATATATTCATATTCCTCAGATGAACCATGTTAAAATGAATGAATTATAGCCATTCCTACCAAAGGATAATGTGATTAAGTTACTCAAATATCTCAAATAAATGGATAGGGATGTGAAATGGAATAAAATGGATATGGAGGTAGGAACCTGTCTGAATCATAGAATCATAGAATCATTA
>NW_009216806.1:54781-82269 GCF_000690835.1 Fulmarus glacialis | reverse complement strand
CGTGTCTCGGAAATTGTAAACATATTTTAAAAATTTAAAGGCTTGCTAATCCTGACCCCGTGTTAATACCAGAATAACGAAAACCACAGAGGAACTAATAATCATTATTAGAGCCTATTCCAAAATTGTATTCTATTATTATTAATGAGGCAGATTAGCATTTTTTCTTATTCAAGAGAACGTAAAGAGCTTGGGAAAGATGCAACCATTACAAAGCAAAGATTTTTTTTTTTTAATTTAATGACAAAACACTCCAAAATGCATAAGGGTTTAGTGTTTATTTTCTATTTTTTCTGTTTTGCTGAGAAATAATTTTATTTCTGTTGAATTTTGCACATAAATATTTACATGAGATTTGCATTTTCTCACAGCCTATTCATAATTATGTTCTATTTGGGAATCTTTTTCTTTTTGGCTTTTTTTTTTTCCCCTGTTTTGTTTTAAATAATACAGCTTATGGGGGCAGGACGAACTGGTTTGTTAAATGAGACAATTGTCTTTCATGCTGATACGACCAGAGAAACAGAGAAAATCTACACCACGATTTTTAAAAATGGAATTGCTAACCAAAGTGTCTGCCTGTAAATCTTTTTCTAATAAGGCATCTCTAGGTTTGCTTGTGCTGAGGATGGTTTTCCATCCCATTCCTTGCAGAAGAAAGGGGAAAAAAACATTTCCCATTGTCAGCGCTGCCGTGCCGAGCAGCCCTCACCGATGCCAGGCTGCCCAAGCCGTTACCACCACCACTTCTCCCCAGCAGCTGGCTCCATAATGCCGAAAGGGTTGGGGTTTTTTTCCCCTCTGCCTCCGATTACTGTGACCATAGTAAAAAGTCTAGACAAAACGGATGAAATCATCACCTTTTGAAAGATCTCATTACATCATGCGCTTTAAATTCCAAAATTCATCTCGCCGGCAGGATCGGCTTTTATATCTCCCTGTCCTGGAGTGAAACCGCAGCCAGCACATGCCCGGGGATCTCGTTTTTGGGGAGAGGGGTCCTGGGTAGAGAAAGGCAGTGAGAAGAGGGATGGTATATGACAACATAGGTTCGGTATTTATGAGTGATGGATCCCGACCGGTTTCGTCCCATCCTGCCCATTTCAGCCCTCATGCTCCCACCCGTGCCATCCTCTCCCACCCCGTGGGGACAGACGGGTGAGATGAGGAGCTCATCGATTAGGGTGACCTCTCCTCACCTTGCCTTCCCTTGTCAAATACTTAAAAGAGCGCTGTGGGGAGCTAACGGGGCAGGGCTTGGCCCTCCTCCGCTGGCCTTCCCTTGCAGATTTTTTTGCTCTGATCTGGACGGCTGCTTTGCAGCTCTGAATATTCAGCTGCCGTAGAAATGCTCTTTAGCTGACCCTAAATTTGTACCGTAATGGCCCTTGGTGGCTAGACAGTTAATGCCAGAGGTGTGGTCCCTGGGGCTTACTTTTATTTATGTTTCAGGCCGGCTTCTTTTCTTAAAAGTGTGCACTTGTAAAATCCATTTTCCTTTCCCACCCCTCCTGATTGTGCTATAATTTTTATTCTTGCTTCATCAGCAGCCCTGAGATTTACAATTAAGTGCAAAAAACGGTGTTAAGGTTGCGACACGCACAAAAGCAAAGAGATTCAAAGTTAAGGGTGAAATTCTATCCTTAATTCACTCGGTGGCTTTTTTTTTCTTTCTATTTTTTGTTTTCTTTTTTGGGGGGGAAAGGAGAAGAAAAAACCCTGTAACACGAAAGCCTTAAGCATCGGCTGGCGGTCGCCGGAGCCAGATCCAGGGCAGCAAGCCACCGCGCGCTGCCGCTTCAAACCGGGCTGCCAAATTCCAGCGCACTCAGAGGATGACCCGCAGCAACCCCATTTCAGGCTTGGGTGTCTCTTCGGCAGAGGCTGCCAATTAGAGCGAACGGTGCCAAATTATTTGGCAGATCTGTGCCACGGACAGACAGCCAGTCATAGATTCGCGCTGGTTTCCTTGAAGTAATTACCATGACAATAATGCGAACTTGAATAAAGAAAACATTTTTACGGCAGAGGAGAGGGGCGTGAGAAGAAGCGGACAGGGAGCCGGAGACAACTGATCCCGTTTCGCTGGTGAAATGTTCGATTTGGCCCGTGACACCAACCCGGTCGCTGAAATGGCATCTGCTGTTGCCTTTGCATCTGCCGAGGCCGCCGATGTCGCCCGGCGCTCGTGGGTCGGGTGGTTTGCTGCGGTGTCCGGTGGCCGAGGACACAAGTGCACAGTCAGCGCCGCTCGGCCTCGGCCTTTTTTTCCCCTATAAAGAGTGAAAACAGAAAAGCAGCAACAGCAAACGTGGATGGGGAGAGTGGGGTGACTCCAGGGTGAGCCTTTAGGGTGGAATGACCCAGAAATGCCCTAGCAGGGGATGGAGGTGTTGGAAGGAGGTGGTGTAGGAAGGGTAGTCTTATGGGGTGCTGAACACCCACCCTTTTTGCCTGTCTCTCCCTGCACGTCCACTACAGCCATCCCTATGAAAACCAAGCCGTGCTTTTGGCTACGCAGGTCTTGCAACGAAGGGAAAGCAGTGCCATGTTGGCCATGGCTCCAGCACCACATTGGCCATGGCCCCAGGGACTCTGCAGGTTCTACACCATTCATGGGGAGAATTTGGGCACAAATCCCATCTCTATCCAGGTAAAAAGATGGGTCCCCCCAGATGGGGCACAGCAGAAATCTCCTCCTGCGTGTATCTCTGCCCAGCTCTTATACAAGGGTATTTAATTCTAGCCTGAAACAAAGGCAGTTGTTGCGCACTGCCTCTTGAACACGGCTGGGGAAAATAGACTGTCAAGGGGAGTTTACTTCCTTTGTTAATAAAAAAGAAGAAAAAGAGTTTATGGATCTTTTCCTGAATATGAATATTAAATAGACTAGTTGTGGGAACCCTGATTTTAATTTCCTATGTCTTTATTTGGAATTCTACTCCCTCTTGGAAAGGTGTCTACTTAAATATAGGGGGAAAGGGAATTTAATGAATTACAAAAAGGGTTATTTTACATGGAAAATGTGTATTCCTGGCTATTTCCATTTAAAGAACATGACATTAGTGTGGAAATTGCCCCTTATGAACAGGTCATTAATGTCAACTCTACTAAAACTGACATCACCTGCTACTATTTTAATTGTGTGTTTTACTAATGCTAACCATTTTCCTGACAATAGAACCCCCATAAGCTTAATGAATCTTTGCAGAATACATAAACCAAGGTCAATATGTAAGAAATACTTCAAATGTTAAGAAACGCTTCAAATGTTAAGAAACTCCCTCTGCAAAGCTGAAAGAAAAGTTTATTATTCTTTTGCATTCATAAGAATAAGAGCAAAAATAGAAATCCTACGCAATATGTTTTCCAGACCATAGTATATAAAAAGCTTTGATGCTTTTGGGAAATCTTTTCGATTAGCTACTATTTTATATGAAGAAAAGGACTTATTTAACTAGGTTACATTTCCAAGATTTATTCTTTATTTTCCAATACAAGTGGCATATTAAAAAAAATAAAAATCCCGAATACTTCCTTAGTGTCATATGTAACAGTCACATTTTTTTCCCATGGTTGGGGGGGGAGGGGGGGAGAGAGAAAATGAAATCCAGATTTGTAATTCCTAACAGGAGAAATTCGATCCTTTCCAATGTTTAAGTAATATTTCCTGTAAAACATACGAGGCCATCTGCAGAGCTGTTTCCAGACACATTTTGAAGTGGCAAGGGCAACTGAAAGAGACCTGAATGGAGGCTGGCATTTCACCTCTGGGAGATGGAGCATTAAAGGTTTCTAAAAGCTGGTTCTACAATTTTACAAAGTATTCAACCACTGCATAGTTCATAATTTGTTTAATTTACCTACCTTTTATAGGTATGGGGAGGGGGAAATCCGCTCTGTAAGAGACAATATAAAAACCAAGACAGCTGTAAAAAGCTAATGTACAGCTATCAAGAATGCTTCATGATTTTAGTTGATTGAAATTGTATTTTATTCTTTACAGGCCCTGTACAAAGATTATAGGGATATATTCACCTAGAAAAACTGTACGGAGTGAAACATATTTGGGTAGACAACAGAAACACCGAACCCTTTTTGCTATTTAAGTCTATTACGGAATTTTGTTTTACTGTTGATCTCCAGGGTCACCTTATGAATTTGTGTTAGTAAAATGTTACGGCCTCACTATAATATTCACTTTGTGGAAGGGTCTGCATTTACCAAATCTCATCCGAGATTGAATATAAATGAGAAACTTGCATCTCTCTTCAAGGAACGTATTTTACACTGTTTTCTGCCCCTTTTGAATTACAGACAGATTCTAAAATTGAATTCTTTTTCTTATGCCAGGATTTAGTAAAATGACTGAACAGTTAGGCTTACCTTTGATATATGTCTTAAATTTAAAATTTGCGTTGTTCAAATAGTTAACTTCAGGGCCAGATTCTGCCCTCAGATGTGCATATTTGGGAACCCCATCAACTTCCCTGAAAAATAATGTTATACTGTTTGGATGCACTCGAATGAGATAGATACATTACAGTGCTACCTTCTGTCATTCCCCTGTAAAACTCAGTATTCGCTGCAATTTTTATTTTGCAGAACGGTGTAGCCCTTTCTATTCTGTCAGTACCAACTGGTCTGCTGGCTATTTGTACCTGTCCTCTCATCTCGCTGGCTGTGCTGTTAAGATTAAACAAGACGAGTAGGATATAGCTGGTAATGCCTATGAAATTTGAGAATGGCTGTCTGCCTTTGTGACCATGTTTGTGCAGCAATTTCTTCAGCTCGCGGGGCAGTGGTTGGAAGCGGGGTGCACCCGGGGAGGGGAAAGTTGTGGGTCCCTGCCCCACACGCTCCCCCCTTGGAGCCCCGTGTTTCCAGCAACTTTTGTCAAAATTATGCTGAGAAAAACTTCCTAAGAATGGAAAATTCATTGCATCGGTTGCTCCAGTATTCATTTATTAATAAAATGAAGTCTTTTCCGTTTCCATGCAGTGCTTCTGGCTCTGCTTTTCACCTGTGGGATGGAAGAGCCCTCTACTATCCATTTCCTTGGCTTTACACAAGTACTTCTGGACCTTCTCTGTGTAGACACCAGAGGCAGAAGGATCCCAGCAGGAGCCCGGTGCTCCCACTCATCCAGTGATCTAAATTCTGTGGTTTAATTTGGGGATCGCAGAGATCTTCACCTTCACATGAAACACCTTTGTGAGTTATTACAGCCTCTCCCTGGCACCCCGTGTGCTGCTGTGGGTCATGAAACCTCACCATCCTGCAAATGGACTTACTTCCACCCCTCCCCTCAACTTGTTTTATTTCCTCTTGTTCGAGCAGAAGTTATGACACTGAATTGCAAAGTTAACATAAAGTGAGTGGGAGGATACATAGGAAACCATTTTCCAGATTAGGGTATTTTTTTTCACAGTATCTTGCCCATCCCACCAGCTGCTTTTGGCACGCGGTGCCACGGCATCGCAACTCTGTGCTCTGATCCGGTATGAAGTCAGCAAGAGCCTTCAAAACTGTCACTTCCATTTCCTACCAAAAGCAAAACACTTCCTACAAGGAAAGCACACATTACAGCTGAATTATAAATGAGGACTGGTATTTTTGCGAGGTACAAATCGGAGGCATTCTCCATATTGTTAGAATACCAATTTTATTTTCCTGGTGTGTAGTACCCAGTGCAGCGCGGCGTCCCCGGAGATGCGTGCATTCTCCGGAGATTACTTCAGCATTGCATTACTGCTATCACATATCCATTATATATACTCTTTCAGACAAGTGGAAATGTTTTCACAAAAACAATCTGGAATCTTGGCTTAAAACCCAAGCTTGCTGTCAAGGCAAACAGAGTAGCCTCAAAGAGGACTTATTTTTATTTTGTTCAGACAAGTATGTTGTTTCTGGATTATAATAAGGCAAAATATAGCAGCTATCAGTCTTCAGTTTATTTGACAAGCTTCCTCTGACAAACGTAGAGGAATAAGCCCTGGCCCTGCAAACTCGCTTTCATTCAGGTATTCCCTTTGGTTCCAGCACTTTTATTAGTGTGATTAAGGGCCACACACATGTTCACAGGACAGGAGTCATAGGATGGGATGATATATTTGCTTGGCCATTACTTATTTTGCAAAGTTTTAAAAGCCTTTGCTGTTTTCAGTGCTTGTTGCTATCAGCCAGTGCTCTAAGAGCTTGTCCCATCACCTGTCAAACAAGGTCAATGAGCAGGTTATAATCAGATGCCAAATAAACAAATGCAAACTTGAAATCAAGTGATTTACTGTCCATTTTCATTAAGTTCTTCCCAAGGAAGCAAACACTTTATGCAGCACAAGGGACCTTTGGAAAGGGTCAGCCGCCGTGCTGAAGCAAGACGTGGTGTGATGGTTTTCACCCAAATGGAGTTTAACGATACCAAGCGTAAAGGGAAGGCTGCCTTGTTTGGGAAAAAGTGCGTTGTAAACAGAGCGGCATCTCTTCACCTTGCTGCGAATTCTCCTTTGTAAAGTGCGTGGAGTTTTAATATTCATGTGCTTACATTACTCTGAGTTTTCTACTTTTTAGACTAGAATTTTCCCTGTACTATCAGCTAAAAAAAGTCTTGGGACGTGGTAGTTTCTAGCTTCATTACAAAACTCAGTCCATTTTAAAATTAAAACTTCAATTTGTTTAAGGATTCGGGCATGAAGCTGGATTGCTCTCAGGTAGCAGGACACCTTTATGTGGTGAGGTCTGGCCTCGATGGAAAACAAAGAGCCACGCAAAGGGCAGGTAATCTTTTAACATGGCCGTGCCCTGTGGCTTCCTGCAGGGCGGTGGGACTGCAGCACCCCGACCGGGGTCTGTCCCCAGGAAGGGTTATGGACACGCCTGAGGAGAATATTTGGGCTGGGGGGTGTTATATTGTAGAGCAGCGTTGCACAGCCGGTGCCTGGGAAGTGCAACGGCAGCTCTATTTACTGGTTCTTGCCTTAAGCTTCCGGGTTTAGCCCATTAAATCCAGGACTGGGTTATCCTGGCGAGGCTCTGAAATGCCACCTTACTCTTCTGCAGAATCCCGGTCTCCTTCCAGCTGGTTGTACGCACGGTGCTCTGTGAAAAGGCTTTAAGTTTGTAGCATCGAGTGGGGTGGGAGCTGCATATTCAAATGCAATGGGAAAAATACACACAAGCCCGATGTGGCGGGTTGCGGTGCGATGTGCTACCCTGTTACATGCAGAGAAGACACTCCAGGTTTTGGCTATATAAATCAGATTGACACTGTGCTGGAGCGCTACTTGGGAAAGGCATGTCACTGGGAGAACGCAAAATATTGAGCAACTTGAATTGTTTTTCCATGAAGCTTATCCCTTGATAGCACTTTCTTTTATTATATCTCCTTAATACAGCATAATTTAAATGTTTTCTAGGCAAAGTTATGCTTATAATGCTTCTTTTCCAACATAATATTGGCTGTAACGTGGATGCACTGGCAAGAAGTCAGTTTGCTGCTTTGCCATTTTGTGAGTCTCCTTGTTCAAAATAAGAATGTCTAACTTAACCTATTCTGAAATTTTGCAAATAATTTTTACAAACGAATGGTTCATCCACAGTTTTTCTATATTTGTTTTATAAATTGTTCCATTCCCATATGTCAGAAAATTTCCCAAATGAGACTGAGCAAAAAAAAAAAAAGTCTCCCTTTTTTTTCCTAGGTTGCATAAATACTTCACATGTATCTCCCTTTAATTAGATTATAACATTGTAAAGTGGCAAAGAGTTTTCTCTTTCCCCAAATTAGACATGAGAACCACAAACAAATTAATTTGTGTCTCAGGGTTTTGACTGGGCCTCTTGGCCTGCTCCAGCACTAACACAGGCACTCGTGACCCTCTGGATTTCAAACGCCTGAGGGTAAAAAGCAATTATAAAAACATGACTCTCCCAGATCAGCTTTCGAATCTGCCTTGTCTCTGTTTTATTGATGGGAGATTGAAGGAAGATTCAAATCAGCTATCCTTCAATTCTTTACCAGCAGCAAAATACAGAAATCATTAGCTTTTTCTGTGTAAATGACTTTGTCCTGCTTTATTATTCAAAACTGGCTGAGCATTTGACTTAAAAAGGCCATGTTGAATATTTATTTCTAGTTTGGGTACTTGTAAATAGTACCTTGCTTTGCTCCTTATTTCTTTTCCTTTTTCAGAATAATTCTTCGTAGCAATTAGAGCAGGAACTAATTAATATGGGTATTTTTTAATAGCTAAAGAACACACACTGACTTAAATTGGGATGATCTCGCTCTCTTAGGTCTATTGTTGTTAGCAAACCCTATTGCACAACCATTTCCAAAAAAATTCAAGGAAAATAATTAAATAGCTGGTTGATTTTACTTCTCTGTGTGATTATTGATGATCATTTACTAATAAGTAAGTGTGGGATGAGAAAAGAATACCCTCTTTAAATCCCAGCATAATTACATACGCTCATGGTGACAAGTCCAACCAGCTCCCAAAAATAGGTAAAGGGAAGAGGAGTGTTTGGTTTAGGGTTTTTAGGGAGAGTAGAGAGTTGGGAAATTCTCTAGGAGCAGCCAGACTCAGAGAGGAATCTGGGCTGAGGTGGGATTACTGTTTTTAATGAGTCTGAATGGATCGGGGTGTCAACACTAACAGGGTGTGCTGCATGAGGATGAAAGGATCCTCAAACCTGGGTAACAGCAAGGATGGTCCTTTGCTATTTGAATCATAACGGCACTTAAAAGCATCAGATGAGGTTTGTGTAGCTCCAGAAGGGAAAGTGTGATACGAGGGTATGCTTTGCTTGGCAGAAGCTGCTTGTGAAGGTCTGGGCTAAAGAAAATCCTTGTTTTTCACCCAGCCCGATGTGAGATGTGGGCGGTGATGCCCGAGTGTGGGAGGGAGGCTGTGTGCCCGTGCCAGGCTGAGCAGGCTCTTCATACTTCTCTTTCTGTTCGGAAAAACATGCAGATTTGACTTTGATTTCGGTCCAAGTGAGGGCACAGTCCACGTTGTGAGTGGGTCTCGCTTCAGAGGCGTCAGATAAATATCAAGGACTCTGGGCATAAAAGTGGAGCTTAACAATTTGTGTACAAGTAAGCACACCCTCCGGCCGATCTGTCTCCTTTCTAAATCCTCCTGGGTTGATCCTGCAGATAAAAATGCCGTGTAGCTCAGCTGAGGGCTTGTTTAAATGATACAAGGCAGACATTCAATTTTAAGAAGCTGGAGCTTTATTTTTGGAATCCTAGAATGTGTATAGAATTTAAAAAGCCTAAAGCTATAATGTTTTACTGCTCCTTTGATAAAATTTATATTTAATCATATCTTAAAAACTGTTCTCATTCTGCCACTTGATGTTACCAACCAAGCGGAACCCATCAATGCAACACTATCTATCAGCCCTTCTTTTATTTCATTCTCCTACAACTCCTTTTTAATGGTACATACGTTAATGAATTACGGTGGAGTTTCGGTGAAGTACAAATGAAAATTGTGCTCGTACCAAAGGTGGGACTGTCACCCACAGGTTTTTCATTACCTTGTTGGAACCAAAATGCTGAATCTGCCCCCTTTACAATGCAAAACCTCCAACTTGCCGACCAGTGTCTGTGTCTTTTCTTTTGAAGCTGAGTTTTCCAAAAGTTGTGATGAGTGGACTTTCTCCATTGTCTTCAGATCTTCATCTAAAGCTTTTCATTAACAGGTGGTTTTTAGGAAACCTTTCTAGAAGAGATGGGAGCATTGTGTGTGATAAGTGACAGCCAGGGCTGATGAAGATGAGCAACTCGTTGGTACCTTGGCTGAATTTTCACTGATGCCCATTTGCTGCTGGCAATTATAAGATTACACAGGGATTTGTGAAGTGAGATACCTGTCTCTTTATCAAATTTGTCTTTTTAAAACAGTAGTTAGACTAATTAAAGCCTCTGCTAAACTCTCCTTGCAGCTACACCTGTTAACTCTGCTGTTGTGATGTTGTTGGATGCGTGTGTCTGGGGGTAGACGTCGGCCTTCGTCAATGCGTTGTTCACGTTACTTGTGGCAAGAATGAGTTAAATGCATTTCTCTCCATCTTTTTTTCAGAACTGAAACATGTCCAGCAAAGTTGGTGGTCTCCATAAGAAATTCAAACTCTCTGCTGACCAAGTGAAAACACACATGTGCATTTATCAGGCATATACATAATCTTGGCTGAAAATCAGCGTCAGTGACAATTTCACTCAGTGAAATCTTAATTTTGATCCCCACTCTTAAAAATCATGTTTGTCTCAGGAATTTTACTTAGAAGACCTTTTAGCCTTTTAGTACCAGACTGACTTCTCAAGTTGTTAATAATTCTCCCTTACAATATGAAGACACTTCATTTTTATTCCCATATAAATTTGAATTAAAATTCACATTTATTCACATTCACATGCCAGAAGGTTTGGGGTTTTCGTTTTGTTTCCTTCTCTTTTTCTCAGAAGTATCCAGCATGGATCACCGCCACTAAAAAGACACTGGACTAAACGGACCATTGGCAACCGCACGTGCCAATACCATTCCTTTAAATAGAAACGATTTGTTCTTACTCTTGATAAACACATAAGTAAAAGTCTAGCCTTTTCATTTCTGTCTCTTTTCCTGGAGGACTGGGGGAGCTCCCAGTGCTGCTGTTCTTTTCCTCTGTGTTTTGCAGATGGGGGAATCGTGTGCAAGACTCAGCTCCACGTCCTCTGAAGAGGCAATATTAAAATCAGCCCTTGACTGCACTGAATTTTACAGGATTTTTCTCCCAAGTATGATATCTTTTAAGTGAATGGAGTAATTGAGGAATCTTTCTCTAAATTATTGACTGGGTGTCTAGAGAAGAGATGAATGAAAAATATCTTTATCCCTGATAAAGGTTTAAGTGAATTGAATTAATCTTGTGGCTTCTGATGTGGCCCTTTCCAAGTATTATTTAGGACAAGCCTTTCTGTGCTAAGCCCGCGGGGAGGCTGTGTGTGTGGGGGAGAGGAAGGACAGCCTAAATTTTGGTGCTAGGGACCTGAGATGAGATTTTCCATGTTTCTAAATAATTTTTCTGTGAAATCAGGAGAGGAAAGCAGGAGGAGGGAGTTGAAGAAAAAACATAATAACTTGGCATCACCCTGCCTCCCTGTTTGTGGTCTCTTAACATTTTGCAATAATAATTACAGCGTTTTAGGTAGAAAAGTTTGGGGGTGAGCAGTTGGAGGAGAGCCCCATTAAGAGACATTAACATCAGCAGGAGCAGAGAGCCCCAGGAAGGTCCTGGACAGGACAGCGTGCCAGCGTGTCGGCTCGGGGACGTTTCTGGTCTGCATGCACCCAGCGGGATGTGTGTGCAGCTCGGAGCTGCTGGGAAAGGCTAAAAGCATCTCAGCTCACTTCCAGGCTTATTTTTTGGACAGCCTGAATTTGTTCTGGAGAAAAAAAAAGAAGGTAAGGGAAAACATATAAATAGTTCTGTATTTATAGGAAAAGTTTAGAAAGAAGGAAGACTCTGTGACAGGTTTTCTTCTTCCAGTAATGTCTCCTTGCATCACTTCAGTAAAAGAAATTATGTATCTGGTTTTCTGTATATGTAAAATTACTGTGATACAAATTTGATCACATTTGCAAGGATTAAAGGATTTGATCTGCAGAATGCATTCTCTTCCTAAGCATGACAAATGGAAGCAATTTACAGATGGTTTCTGAATATTTTTCTGAAATTATTTTCCTGTTCTGTTTTGGTTTGGCGATGTTTCGGTTTTGGTTTTGGTTTTTTTTCACCCACTTGTGTGCCACTAGAGATCAGTATATTTTTAGATATTTAAGCAATCATAATGTCAACATAGGGGCTTAAAAAAGGATACTGGATAACCATTGAGTAGCCAAATTACTCATGACTGGTAAAACAAAACAAAAAAAGGCGGGTCTGAAGGCATTCAGAAAGCAACTTCTTGCATCCAGTCTTCATATTGTTTTTTTCTGAGGTTTTGGGCTTCTCTGTATTTACATTACGTTAGTTTTATTTCCCCCCCCAAGCCTCCCTTTATACGGCACAAAAATTAGTGTGTACTATAGGAGTACACACTCCTAAACCTATTATTGGTTTAATGAATTAATGATTTTGTATACACATCTTCAAGGCCAAAAAAAGTGGCAGGATCTTCTCAAACTTCCAGGCTGTTACACTAAATTAAAATAAATATAGTTTTCTACATTTTATCAATTTCTGGTTCTGTGAAGCCTGTCCACTTTTCCACTTTCACAAATTGACTAAGCTTCCTATTTCATAACCAAGAGGACTCGGGAGATTTGCAGACGAGATGCCTACCTTTAAAGAAGTTCTCTCTCCTCTAACACACACTTGTTTGCTGACTCCACTGGTCAGTCTTCAAGGTCATTAATGTTTGGAAATTGTCAGTCAAAGAAGAGCTAATAATTTTCCTCCTCTGTCTCTTTATGCTCTGATTTTGGTCCCACCTGGGCTCAGGCAGCAATTCCCACACATCTGTCTTTTACAAATTTCAGCCACACTGTGTCCTTGTCCAAGGCTTTTACATCAGTACGAATGAAATGTGATAAATGAGTGTTTGCACACTGTAATAATTGTGTTTTTCTTCTGAGGACGTTACAGAAAAGCCGATTTTGTCAGCACGTCCTAAAGTGGGTTTCCTGATTAAAAACAACAGCACCAGCGGCAAAGCTTAAAAGGAGAGATTTCTGCTGCTCCGAAATATAGAGATGAAATGAATATATCAGAAATTTCAAAGTTAGTTGTAACTTCTTGAATTAAATATCTTTGTTTTTTCTTGAAAGCATCCAGATCTCAAGACCAAAGCATAGATATTTTTTCAGTCATTGTCAGACTTTTCTCTTTTGTCCACAGTACCAATTTGCTGGAAACTCGAACTAGTAAGAGCTCCGTTCATTTGATTTAGGATTTTATCAAGATTACGATCCAAATCATTAATCCACAGATCCCCTGCAAATAAGTCTTTGGCGTTTCAGTGATAATTGATAAAAAGAGGAATCTTTATGCCCTCTACTTTTTTAAATAATTGAAGAAGTTAATTTCAAATCAAGGGCATACAATGCCCATTTGGATAAAACAGTTTCCTCTAATAACAGGGGAATTAATGTAAAGGTAATGGTTGTAAGTTGTTCCGACTCCTTATAAAAAGAAATGGAAATAAAATATTGATTGTTTAATGCTATCAAAAAGGGAGAAACCAGAAAAAAGAGGGAGAGAGAATCCAAGAGGAAGTGTTTTCACACAGCTATTTTTGCTCAGGTTTTGGTGTAGTTAGAGAAACAGGGGAGTGGTCGAGTGAACAGAGCTCGGTGGTACCAACATCCAAGTCCCATCTCAAGAGCAGGGATGCGACAGGACTGAGTGAGAGAGTGTGTGCACATGAGGGGGGGAAAGGGGATTGCTTGGGTGACGGAAAGCTTTGGCAAACATCTTTTCAGCAGCCAGACAGTTGCTTGTAACTCTGGCTTGTCTTTAGCTGAAGTTTTTGTGACAGAAGGGAAAAAACCAACACCCTTCATTAGCCTTGTAAATCCTGGCCTGGAAAACCCCGGGGAGCTCGCTCCCAAGAAAAGGAATCCTTTGCACAATAACTGCACGTTTTCAATCAGTCCTCTTGATCCCTGCTCTTGCTTATTCCCAAGAATCTGCCAAGTCTGTTGAACTTCCTCAGAGTGACCCTCCCATTTAATTCATGGGCCATTTTGTATTTACAGAGAGGTCAATAAAAGCTTTCCAGAGCTGCAAACCTCTCTGTAATGGTTGTCCTGAGCAATACAGCCTGAAGAGCCCCAACAGGAAATTGGTAAAGCAGCAGCCAATTTCCTTTTGCTTTTTTACTGCCTTTTGGTCTTCCTGCTCTGTTCATATCCCCACAGCTGAATTATTCTAGAAATGGTGGGATATTTCCAGCGCCACATATGGAGGAGAGCTCATACCATTCACAGAATTTTATGCAAGGTTAATCAAACATCAGATTTATTTAATAATAGTTGTTAGATTAAAGCACAAGATGGATGATGAAATTTGGTTTCTGCTCTGATTTTGTTTCTGTCACGCTGTGTGACTTTGGACCAACCATTTACTGATCTTTTGTTACCCTTGCTTAAAATGCAGGCAATGCCTACGTATCTTCCAGGCTGAGGTTTATAGGCGCTTTGAAATCTTTGGGCGCAGGGACCGATGCAATGCTGTAATAGCCCTGAACTTCTGCCGCCTGCTCCCGCATCTCAACATGGAAAGAATATCTTTTCTGAAGAGTGAGGGGATGGCTTTATAAAATATTTTAGGTTAATAAAGCAGCTTCACAAACGCTGCAACTACACTGGCAATAACTCATTGGAACAGATCTGCAAAGTGAAATTGTTGGTACAGAGTACCAGATGTCCACAATAAATACGTTTCCAGGTTGTTCACTTCAGATGATGGCGAGTCTGGTCCTGCTGACTGCAGACCCATTACTGGCTGGAACACGTCTTCTGGTTTAGTTTCACCCAAAAGAGATCCAGCCCATGTGCTTCATGCTTCACGACAGCTGTGTGATGCTAACCACATCAGGGAAGTGGGGACACCTGGGAGATGGCCTTCAAAAGCATGCTCCCAACCCGAACTCAATCAATGGCATGGATGCACACAGGGAGTTTCCTGTGCTTGCGCTCAGTGGCACGGCAGCCGCCTCACCCTCCGTCCCAGGAGAAGAGCGCAGAGCACTAATTTAGATGCCTGGGCTGCCTGTGCAGTGCCTGGGGAGGGTTTAGCATCTTGGAAAGCCCTAGTTACCCATGACAGCAAAGGTTCTGAGTGCCCAAACTAATCAATGGGAAATGCTGATGTTAGAGGCACCTAAATCCCACACCTCCCTGAGCTTTACTCCTGACTTGCAGTCTTGGTCCTTTGTTTAAGGTAGCTAGTTACATGCAATCTCCCCCAAAATAAGCAGAATAGAGGACAGGAAGACTAAGCGGGTGGTGGTGGTGGTTGTGTGTTCTTTGCTATGATAATATAATGACCACAGCACAAAGTTTTGGTCTCTGCCCTCGTAACTTTTCTGTATTTTCTTCAACGACTACTTAATGCAAAATAAATAAGAAAGTCCTTGAACTTGGTCAGGGTCTCCTTTCTCTCAAGGAAGTGCCCTAATTACTTGTAGGCTAGTATATCTAGCCGCAAGGACGTCGTTATTTTCTGAAAAGTAGAACATTGCCAGCACAAGGCATATGCTTTTAACCCAGATAGCTGAAAAACATCACTCAGAAGTTAGAGAGAAATTAGACTCTGCTTCTTCCCCGGCTGGTGTGCACCCTTTCGACACTGAGCCTTTGTGTACCAGGAGGGGTTCCCTCGGCTGTGTTTGGAAAGGATAAACCTGCTATTTTGTATTTTCCAGCTGACCGTGCTATAAGTGCCTCCCAGGTACAGATACATGGATGGGGGCTTCTAGTCTGGGATATCTTGACAAGATGTAGGGGCTTAGTGTGGGTGCAAAGCTAGATTTGAAACTAGAAATGACCAAAACTAGACCAAATGACCAAAATTTCAGGAGTTGAAGACTCCAGGATCAGTTCAGGATCAGGCAGGTGAACAGGAAATTTGATTTCTAAGATTTAGACTTGGTCACTGAACACATCCTAAGCACTGCACCTGTTTCCATGCTATGTCCTGTTAGTCAAAATGATGTCCTTGCTGTTGCTTAAGACACGGACATTGTTGTAGATCAGTGTCAGAAAGGAGGGTGTTGCTAATAACATTTCCTTAGACATAATTCACTGTTCTCCCCAGTTTCTTTGTCTTTTAGACTACCACATTTTCCATATATTATATGGGAATAAGAAATACTCTAAATTGAGATTATCAAAGAAAAAAATACAGGGGGAACACTACCATTTATATTAATTTTGCTTCATGCACGGATAAAATTCAGGCTCATGTATGAAGTTTTCCTGCAGCACTCAAGGCCACTAGTCCTTTGGTTCTGACATTTGAAGCCTGAGAAGAAAACACAAATCTGAATAATTTTGCTTGTGATTCCCTGAATGTATTCACTTATGGAAAGAAACGAAGCACAATCAAGTCTCTCATGTGGAGAAGATTGCAGTCATAAACTCTAAAATGATTGGATTACCTGTCTTGTATTGTATTATCTTTTGTGCTAGTTACGTATTGTTTCAAAGCTACAAAAATAACAGCTCTTCTGAAGTATTTTTCTTAGTTTTGCCTCTCGGTCATAAAAAGTAATCTGATACTTTTTCTTTTAAGGTTTCTTATAGGTTTTAGCTCTTCTTTAAGTCTTCAATCTTAAGTTTGATTTTTGTCAGTTAACCTCACACCTCAAATACAAATTTTCTCTTCAGGCTACCACTTTGATTCATCTAGTCAATCCCAAACTTAGCAAAACTATGGATGTGCATATTCCTTTTTTCATAATTATCAAGTTTATTCTTTTTTTTTTTTTCTTTTTCTTCTCCCCTTCAGGATCTTTCTGGCAAGGGTTGCACTCTCCTGGGTTTCAAGGCTGCAAGAATTACAATCCATTCAGAGTTCAAGCCTTTGTTTAAGACAATGTCCTCAGGGTTATGAGGTATGTTAAATGGCAGAGAAAAAACTATTGTTCTGTGTCTCCTGTTTGGCTGTATTGTGTCAGGTGTGTTGTGGAATATCTACTCCCGTCCCACTTAGACATCCAGACCTCGACTTCACAGAAGGCACTTCTGCAACCAGGTGGAGTTCTGTGGGATTTCCCTTTGTCATTGGCCATGTTGAAGCATTAGGACCTCACATGCAACCAAAAACATGGTGTAGGAGTATCACAACTCGGGGTCAGGTCCATTATTTATTCCCTTTCTCTTTAAGGAAATGATTGGAGCATGACTCAGCCCACTGTTAATCCTGGCTCGCAGTGAGGTTGACCCCTGTCTAAAGGCATGCATGGGACCTCCCCACAGCTCTGGTTCTTGATATTGCCTATGTGGATTTTAGTGGTCTCTAATGATGCTACAAGGAGAACTTTTTTTTTTTTTTTGCCTTTTTTTTTTTCCATATAGACTCCTTGTAGCTGAAAGTCTTTGCAGAAGCACTTGTTGATACCTGGAAAGAGGAACAGTCTCTACCAGGTCAGCAGCTTGCTTACCTCATGGATTGCCAGGGGACCACACCAAGTGATTGTCAGTTTTTAGGAGGCCCCACCACACCTATCTCATACCACACGTATCTCCCTACATCAACATGGGACATTTTGTGCAGAAGGGGCTGAGCTGAGCCTGGCAGTGAGGTCCCAGCCCTCAGGAGCACCCACAGCCCCTGGCTGGAGAGCCCCTGGCACTGCCTAGCTCCTTGCAGAGTTAGGATGTAGCAAGCATCACATCTTGGCTTTCCAGGCTGGAGGGTCCTTTCCCATTTCTTTTTAAGGAAACATTCTGATATGATATTTTGTCCCTTCGTGGGAAATGTCAACATTTATGAAATGGGAGCAAACTGTTTAAATTTTTTATAGACTGAAAAGACTAAGCTTTGGCCAGCTCCAGTCAAAATTTCCCTGGTTCCCCATAAGCAAATGAATTTGAGTGAAAAAGTGTAGTTGTCTGTAGTGCTGCACAAAGAAAGCCATCAACTTGTTCCCTGCAGTCCTACCTTGTTACTTGAGTATGCATAGGAATCCGAGGTGTATCTTTATAGGTTTGTATTTCCACGACCTCCAGTATTCTTTCCCTCATTTGCTATTTTATTTTGTTACCTGGATACAGCTATGAGTCTAGTGGCACTTTAAAAAACTATTGCTTGTATATGCTCCAATTGCAGTTCTGATGAAGGAGATGAGATAAACCGGTGTTCTCATATAGATGTCTCAGACACAATAAGGACAGATAAAGAAATGCAAAGAGCATTGTAAAACACTATTTATTACTATTTTCAATGGTGGTGAGTACTCCAAATGAATCCCTGTACAGCTGAACTTTCGCACAGTCGATGCTGTTGGGACATCAGCAGACCGTACTCACTCAGTTCACTTCTGTATCTGAATCCCTAACAAAAAAGAAACACCCAGACTTAGGGTGGAATTTGTTTTAATCAAATATTTGTGTCTTATATTGAGGCTTTAAAATAATCACTGTCCAGTGGTAAGTGATACAACATGGTGCACTGAAAAGCATTTCCAAATTCATTGGAATGTGATCACCGAGGAGTTCATTTTCTGCAAGGTCTTAAAATACAGCCATGTAGTAAAAAACCTTTATTTCATTGTCTGGCTATTCCGTCAAGTCCCTTCCTTCCTGGAATGTTTATTAAATTTAGTTTCATGAGGTCTGTAAATATATATATACACACATACATATATATATACACATACAGATATATATAAATATATTCTTCTATTACCTCAGAAGGCTGGGTGGGCTGCCAATTGCATCTTAGTTTTTGGGGAATTGGTACTTGTGCTAGAATTTTAGCTACATGCCAAGATGTGACAAAACAAGTTTGCTCTCTCTGTGAGAGGTTTGCCGTCCCTGCTGATGACTGAATCTAGATTATGTAGTTGGTGTCGATCAAAATACACTGATCTCTCTGTCTTTTTTTTTTCCCCATTATTTTTGTTTTTTTTTTTTTAAACCAAGAGCACACAATATTGACTTGACGATTCCAACGCAGCTGTCTGGCAGTGTTAATCAATGATCTCTGCTTGCTCACAACGTACTACCAGCGTTAGATCATGGTGACAAGAGCAGAACAAGCCCGGTGCAGCCTTGGCGTAAATGATCACTCTCCTAGTCACTGTGAACTGCAGTTGGAGCAAATATTTTTCTCTGCGTGTTAGAAACAAAACAATAACTGCTTCTCCTCTTCTCTTCTCTTCTCTTCTCTTCTCTTCTCTTCTCTTCTCTTCTCTTCTCTTCTCTTCTTCTCTTCTTTCACAAACTTTTTCATGTGCCTAAAAAATGCATCCGTCAAGATATTCTTTTGTCTTCCATAGTTAAATAATCAAATCTCTATTGTTTCAGCATTCTTAATGATGGTTCTGTGAGATCCTTGCTTGTTACATCTGAAAATTGAATAAAAAATGCCTTTGTGCTGACAGCTTCATTGTAGTCAGTGTTCAAAATATCAAAGGATGAATGCTAAATGTTCATAATGTAAAGTGTCAAGAGTGCAATCTGGGATAATAGAATACATGTCTTGCAAACTTGCACTTTAATATGGCAAACTACTTGGTCAGCAAGCAAATTAATTCATTTATGATTTGATATTATTGCAAGTAGTGGGTCAGCTTTTGCAGGCAGCTCTGTCTGCTGTTGAATTTTGCTACCGCACATTACCTTCTGTAGATACCTACCAGAAAATGAGTGTGTGGTCTCAGTTTCAGGATATGATTTCAGTGGCTTCCCTTATATATATCAGTTCACTGTGGTTTTTCTGTAAGCTTTTTTTCCCAATGCATGTTCGCTGTTCAAAGGGACTAAAAACCATTTGCTGTAATTATCTGGTTATCCTTTTTAAATACCAATTGTTGTACTGTATGAATTGATTGTGCAGATGTTTAAAACACGAACAGATGAATACAGTGAAATGTTGTCAATGGCATGTTGTCTCCCACAGTTCCACAAAGAAACTTGAACATATTTTCTGGCAGAGCTGCTCATTTTCCCAGGGCAGATATTTGCAAGCCTACCTCTGTAGTTTGTGAATATCAAAATGAATGGTAAATATTAACCTTTGAGAGCTAGAATAATGTGAAAAATTACAAAAGTAAATGTTAGCAGAAATATCTGTTACACAGTCAAAGAGAGAGACAGCACTGAAAGGATTTATGTTATTTTTTGAATCTTGGCTCACACACGAAAGTTGTGAATCTTTCGATTGAAAGGAAAGTAAGGTCCAATTTTTCAAAAGCAGCCTTGAAGGTTTGTTTTTCAGAGTTCAGTGACCTGATTGAAAGAACAGCTCTCTGTAAAAATAATTATGGAAGAGGAAAAAAAGAAAACATTTGACATACTGTAAAAGTTACAACTGCAACCAGATTTTCATTCTCTTGTACAAAAAAAAACCCCAAACAACCCCAAAACAAATGGATTAACAGATTTTATTGCTTTCTTTCTTAAAGGAAAAAGGAAATTTGGTAAACCCTCTGAGTTGGTTGACTGTGTCCTCCTTGTTTGATACTACTTATGAAGAGTACACATCTGTACCTTATTATTTCATCTGTTGATAATGTCCCATAGATGGATATATTGAAGTTCTTAGTAATACCAGAATGGGGTTAAATAAGCAACTGCTAACCCAACATCTGTAAGTGAAATAGTTTGGAAGTATTTTCGTAACAGTTGTTTAAGCAGAGATGCAACACTGATCCATATTTTTTGGAGATGAAGTTCCGGCTTTTGGGCATGGTGTGCATCTAATTTGGACATCTCTCAGGCAAATGCCTGTTACATGACTGCCCTGGTTTTAGGTGAATTTCAACAAAAATTCATGTCTGTATTGCAGTGACAAAAGAATTTCAGGTCGCTGAGAGTAGTTGGGATGCTTCCTGTTTTCATAAAATTATTACCAAAGTGAACCCTGCTGCCTTCCTGCATCCTACAGGCACAAAGTTCAACGTCTCTCCGATGAAGCCCTTCTCAGCACATTTCAAATGTAGAGCTGGGTTAGCTGAGCTGCTGCAATTCCCAGGAGGCAGGAAAAAAGTTGGAGATGAACTTGTAGCCCCTTGACAGCAATGTCATCTACACCCGCTGCCTGTTCTTCTTTACGGGCAATCTGGTGGTCTTCCTGCCACAGACGTCTCGGTGTCATACATTTCCTTTGTCCCATCCCAGAAGTAGCATCAGCAAAAATATACTGGAAGACCACACTGGGCCGGTAGCCAATGCAGATTTATGTCTTTGGTTTTTTTTCTTTGTGAGCTGCCTTTGATTTAAAGACCAGCTTTTTATCACGGATGAGGTGTTGATCTAGGGACCAGGGTTTGGCAGTGGGCTCCTGCTGACTGGCCCCTGGCAGGACATTTGGCCCAAACTCTGTTCATGTGTTGGGTTTTTGCCTGTTTAAAATCCATTTGGTGCTCTCTTCTCCTTGGAAACTGCCACTGAGGGAGATTTTTGGTTTGTTTATTCTCGCACAGATGATAAAGGAGGTGATGCGGAATGCCAGCTCAATGTCCCAGTAACACCGGGGTATGGATGCCCCCCATATTTGGTGGTGATCAGGTCAGCCCCTATAACAACCAGTGTTCAGATTATGATTCAAATGATTTTATATTGTTTTTGTGAGTGCTAATTACATCAGCAGGTAATTTGCATTTGGAGAGTAATTTCACATTTACTCCGCTGGTTTGTGGCTAAAGTTGTGGCATCTGAGCAAAGGTTAAATCTAACTTTTGCCTTACGTATTTTATGAAAGTAAATTTGTTAAGGCAACACCAAAGCAAAAGCACTCAGCAATGACTGGCTTAAAGCAGCTCTTAGCATTTTTTACTAACGCCTCCACATCTACAAGTGTTCAGCTGGCATATGTCCCTGGCATTCGTTGGTTCGTTGTTGTTTTGTCCTTAGATGTCTGTCTTTAGATACACATTCGGTATTTAATATTAATCACTACAGTTTGTATATTGACTTTCCCTTTTTGCTCGTTGCTGCGGGGTGCACAGAGGCCCCGAGCGCATCCTTCCCTGGCAGCCAGCGAGGCAGAAGGAGCGAACTGCATTAGGAGCCCCCTGAGAAAGCGGCATGGCACTTAAAGGACAGAGATGCTCTTTGGGGACGGCAGTGGGGAAGCGTGGGGCATTTGGTGGGGTTTCGGCTGGGTTACGTGCAACGGTTGTGCTTCCCGCGCTCCCCAGCATGTCCTCCCCGTGCAGCCTGCTGGGGCTGGGAGGGCAGTTTCTGCATTAATTAGGAAGCAAAACTTCCCAGCAAAGAGGAATCGAGGGTGAGGCCATGTTAGGAGGTCCGGCTGATCCAGCTGGAGTGGGAAACATTGCCTGACCTGCCATGCCGGCTCCCTGGGCATGAGCAGGGCTTGGTCTGGAGAGGTGCAGGCTCTGGGTGGATCCAGGTGATGGCAAATTCCTGGTATTTTTAGACGATGTCCTGTTAGGAAAAAACATGAGTTTTCAGATGTTTCTCATCTACCCTACCTCCATGGAGAGGTAAAAGTCACGGAGTGACTTTAGCTTATTTAGTTGTCAGCACAGACTAACACATCACAGACAACAGAGATGTTGGGTTGGTGTCTCTTAGATGTTCACATCTTGATTAAATCCATAATTTAAACCATTATTTCAGGTTATAGTTTGGGCTGTTAATTCCTTTGGGATTATTTCTCCGATGTGTGCCGGGTGGTCCTTCCCCGGGGATGCACAGGACACGTGGGGGTCTCTGCCCCCACTGCCAGGACCAAAGCTGCGGCCCTTGCTCGCACCCACCAAAGACAGTGCTGGAGGAATCGCTGTTGACAGTGACTTCTACAAACCACAGGGAAAAGCCCAGTCGAGATGTCTATTAAATACAGTTCAAACACCACCGCACCAGATATGTTATGAATATTTGAAAATGGCTTCTTAAAATTAGGGATTGCCTACTGAAGTCATTAGTGCAGGTTTCATTAGAGTCGCAGACTGTAACGAGTTATCAAGTTACGAACTAATTTAAATTATATCTATTAAAATATCCTTTTTACATAAAACAGGGGGCATCGGGGTTGTAAAATAGACTGGGGCTTAAAATGTAAGCTAATAAATATCTAATAAGTTACAGCACGTATTTAAATTGATATAACATACAATATACTGAGTAAATATTGTACCGTGTGATCTGAGCAGCCCTTGGACAGCCCTGGAAGCAGGTGTAGGGTAATGTATGGAACACTTTATCATGCATTTTCCAGGTCTTCACACAACGTGACCCCTCCTCGGTATTGCTGCTCCTCTAAAAGCACATTACTCAAACCCAACCTCTACCTGAGTGGAGCATCTGACTTTGTTTCACAAAGTAATTCATTAACGAGTCCTCCACGTGCCTTAGGTGGCTCATATCCATTATCCTCATTTAATAGTTTAGCCTAAGGATGTCTCTCAATATAAATAATCTTCCACAATGCTTAGATAGCATAGTTGTGTTTCTTTTTAGAGTAAATGGAAATTATCAGAAAGCATTTGACCAGATTTTGAATCGTATGGCATACAGTAGACCAGATATAGAATCTGCCCAATTTTTTTAAACGGAGGATATATTATCCCACCAGTGCGGTATCTCCCACACAGACAGAAATTCATCCAACACGTGTTCAAGTAATTTTCTCTCTCTGACTTTTAGCTGGCCATATAGACTTTTAAACTACTCTTGCTGCTTTAAATGTAGTTTTAAATTGCACCTAATATTTGGTAGGTAATTCTTTAAAGCTGTTAGCACCTATTCACAGTGTAAGTAGGGGGATTTTTCTTTTTCATGTGTGCCTTCTGGGATGTTAAAGGATCCAAGACTGGGGATGCAATCTCAATCCAGAACTGATCTTTGCAGTTTCCTGTAAGGGTAAAATGGGAAAAGTAAAATATTACTTTATTAAAAATTGCTCAAAACACATCTTCCTTGTTAAATATGCAGAGCTATTCAAAAATATTACCTTTCTGGGAACAGTAGCAATACTCTGATTGCCTGAGTTCCTATTTCCAGTACTTGGTTTACTGCTGAGGAAAAATTAGGACTTCGGGAGAACAAATGAATTCCTACATGTTCTGAGGATCAAAAAAATGAACTTCCGCTAAATGTGGAGGGGCGAGAGGCTTGTGTCATCTAATGTGACGATAGGATTCACTCGTATTTGACCACATAATTAAAAGAAACAGGGGATAAAGTTGGTAAACATACCACCTTAGCAGTTAGAAAAGCCCAGGGCTAGTAGGAAATTAGTGTACTATACAACCGGAGGGATCGTACTCTACTTATCATGAAGATATTCCTGTAAGTCACCAGCATCAAAGCAGAGACTGAAAGCAATGTTCTTCAGACTGTATATAGTATAACTTTGTCTTTGGCACTCATGCTTAAGTATTTACAATATTATAGTCTTTCCTCTCACAAATTAAATTAATTTGGAATCACTTATAGACAAAGTCCATACATGTCTCAATGTCTTCCAGGATGCTTTTGAAAATTACATTTTCTATATATAAATTATTCTACAATTCTCTTGGTGAAATTAATTCCACACACTGTATCTGCTAATGAGAGTCCACCAAATATTTTGCTATTGCACACACTCATTAGCTTGCTTTAATTTACAGGAAGCAATCAGCATCTGCCAAGCAGCTAACGTACAAAAGATGTCTTTAGCATTTATTGAATCTAAATGTTTCTAATTCTTCCTCACCTGCAAAGCACAGTCCCGTGCAGCAGGTGTATTAACATTAAGGTTCCCGGGGAACAGTTGCCTTCTGCAAGAGTACTCTAGCCCCTAAACCAAAAACTCCTGTGTTTCTGCTAAATGATTGAAGAATATCTTGTAAATCATTTACCTCTTCCTGCTGCTAGTTTTCAGTTGATAGTGTTTACTCCGTTTCCAACATGATGGAAAGTTAAATTTTCATTTTGCTGAGAAAGAACAAAATACGGTGAGCCTTTTTGCTTGTTATTGCCTAATCTTTCCGGAATGAGCTCTTTCTCAATCCCATGCATCACAGATGTCCTGTCAGGGCTCATATACACTGAGTGAAGTATTTGCATCCCTGTGCCTGCTGATAGAGTGAGCATGTTTGTCTACAAAGTGCTTTTAAATGAACTAATACATGATTCATGTGGACTCCTTTGAGCAGAACACCAATCTGTCTGGACACAGTTTGCTGTAGGCTTGACAATAGAAACATTTCTCCAGGTGAGACAGGTACAGCCATCCTCTGGAAATGCGGGGAGCGAGTGGTACCCGTGGCCCGGCGCATCCGACCGTCCGCTGGGTTACCTCACGGAGGAGGAACATGCCCTGTGTTGGAGGTTGTGTTTGAGATATTCTTCATACCGTCTCCCTTTGGATGACATGAGCTATGCACAATCTGTATCTGCTCAGTCATGCTTGAGCAGGAGGATAGTGCACTACCTTTATTATTTATACAGGGATACAATAAGATTCTTTGCAGTGGAAGAGAAAAAAAAATTGATCCCAAGTATACTGTTTCCTATTGAACTAAATAGATTTTTAATCGAGTCTCTGTTCCTTTGGGTAATTGACTTAACAGTGTGGGCAAATTAATTTCAGATAAACTATAGCTGGGATTTTCTAAGGAGCACAAGGGTGCTAGGGAGTCAGCTCCAGTGCAGCGAGAGCAGGGCAAATATCTTAATTCTTCTGGCTTTCCAGGCACATCGCAACCCAAATGTTTAGACCTGGAGCTGAATTCGGAAGCTTTTATGCAAGCAAAACTCCCGCTGAAGTCAGTCAAAACACTGATTCAGAAAAGACAGCAGAAAATGGTTCAAAAAATTCCCAAGTGCTCGCAAATGTGTTATACACACATAACCTCCCCCCCTCGTTTAATAACCTAATCTAAATGTCGCTCTTTGCAGTGCATTGTTGTTCAAGTCTTTCTGTGATATTTGGCACGAGTACCTCATTTTGGATCTTATCTGGTTATAAAAGCCATTGAAACAAGTTTATTTTCCGGTGACCCAACCAGAACCCCACTCTAGTAGTGAAAGTCTGGTGAGTAAAATTAGCATTGCCTTGCAGTTTCAAAATACCGACTTTGCTCTGCACTAGAGGAGATAGCTCTGTTTATATTAAAGCTCTTTCTACAAAGTCTGTTGAAAAAGCAGGGAACTCGGAGCACTTTTAAATTCTATTTAAGTCATAAACAGGCAGAAAAAAATGTGCACCATGATTTGTAGCTAAGAGGTTCTTGGGGCGTTGTTCCTTTTCAGTTTTCCCAAATTCAGAGCCCTAGAGAGACAAGGAAAGCTGCATTCCCTTGTCCAGGCTGGCAGCAAAGCAAAGGCCAGAGGAGGAGCCCGAGGGCTGTATTTTTAGATCCGTTGGCTTTTGTCTTGTTGAGACAGGCAACTTTATACATTTTACCTCCCTTCAAAGTCAAACCTATTAAATCCTAAATCTTTTACATAGGACACTGTACCTATACTAACGTACCGAAGAAAAACCCCTTCCAATATTTTTTAAGGAAATGAAAAAGACACACTTTAAGAATCTGTAGCTGCTTTTCATTGCTGAAAAATTATATTCTGCAGACAGAATACAATAACAATACCGTCATTATTAAAGAAAATCTACTGTACGGAAAGATCTTGCATTACATATTTTGGTGCCTTAGTCATAAAACTTCAGTAATTAAGGAGAAAATCAAGTAAACAATAATTAAAAGGAAATTATTCCTCAGTTGCCAGTTGCAACTATCATGAAATCAAGGAATGTGACAAATAGTACTCTGTATTATTTACATGTCATGAATGAAAGGATAAGTATGTATCTATATAATTTTTCTCCCCCAAATAAATCTTAATAAAAATATTTGTGGTGTTGTCCAATACAAAATGTAGTATTTTTCCTCTGTGCAGCTGTTTGCAGTGCTGGTGAATTGGTCATATTTTCTCTGTTATTCTGTTATATCCTGTTAACCTGGTTGGTCTTATTGGCATACCCTGAGTTATCATCCAAAATTTTGAACTCTGGTTGGACACGGTTTGGCCGCTGGTGGAAAGGGCATGGCTGAAATGGTGCTGAGCGCTGGATGGCACCGTGGTCAGGAAAGTTTAGCTTAGATTTGTGAAAATAAAACATACAAACTGGAGATAAAGAGAATGAATAGAAAGAAAAAAGATATACCATTGCCATCTGAAAAGCAAGCAAAATTGTTCTTTTTTATAGTCCAAATAAAAACCTTTGATTAGAACATTATTTGCAGTAGCAAATAATAGACCTCATTAAGATGAATTTTCGAAGTCCAAGTAAAAGCCTGTGTACTTTTTGCAGGTTTCTCCAGCAATAAGGATGAAAGTCAGAGTAGATGAGGGAAACACTTTTTTTCTCTTTGCTGCTCCCTTCTTCCTTGTTTGGTTATTTGCCTGGTTTTGTCACCTGGGGTGCAGGAGCCAACCTTTCTAACAGAGCTTTATGCCAACTCAAATATTTTTTCCTTTTTCCCAAAGAAGTATATTAATATGATATTTAATAGTTTCTAGAAATTGTCATGTAGAAGGAGGGAGGGGTTACCCACAAAAGCTCTTGACTACTAAAGGGAATTCGGGATATTATCATAATTTTTAAAAATAAATATTAACCACATGATTTAGCTGTTTTTCTTCCTTTTCTTTGTAAGTAATGTAAAATTAAACACTATTTTAAAAGAGCTTTCTTTTTTCCCCTGTTGCTTAGCTCATTGCCCTCAAAACTTTGAACTCTACTTAGCTGTTAATTATTCTGCAGTGACAGACTCCTATTAGCTCTTTTTACTGTTTTGGTCC
>NW_009216806.1:36320-54760 GCF_000690835.1 Fulmarus glacialis | reverse complement strand
AACAACACTACCCGCTGCTTTCTGACCCCTCCTCAAATGCTGCACCAGACCTTCACTGCTGTCTGGAGGTCGGTCCAACCTCCTTGTCCTGGCAAAAGGGGATGCTGAATAAATGTACAGGATACATGAGGCTGGTGAGAAATGAGCCGGGTGGCTGAGGGTAAATTTCGGCACTGCAAAAAGTACCTATAGGGGAAAGGAGTTCCTTTCTGCTCCCACTTAACACCGGTGTTATTTCAGAACAAGCCTGTTGAAATTAGGGGAGTTATCCTGGCTTAACACCAATGTAATTGAGAGCAGAATCTGGCCCTGTGCTCTTGGCATGACTACTTTTTTGGCAGATTTGGCCACTAATGCTCTCAATGGGTTTTGAGCTTACATTTAATGGCATTACATTTATTTTAATATTTTTTAAATAGCTAGTGTAAATTGATTCCACTAAAAAAAAAAAATCCCTTTACCTACCGGTGTTCATTTGTATTTCAAATGGCCCATTACATTTTCACTAACAATCATTAGAGCTGTGTGAGCTTATTGAAGCTTGGTCTTGGACTGAAACTGTAAAAACTGCCAGCTCTGGATTTTTTTGCAATGCTGAAAATAGTACTAGAAAAGGGCTTTTTTTATTATAGTACATGACTACGTAACCTGAAACACAGTTAAGTTGCAGTGAAGAAATATGCTGCTTTTTTTTTTTTGGTCCTCCAGTGGAAAATATGGGCATAGCTTGGATCAACTCTGATAAGCTGATCAATATATTAATACTAAATCTTTCAGACAGAGCCAGAGCCACTCACTGCAATTTCAGTTTCTAGTCAAAGAAGCCTGACAAGAAGTTGGTTCAAAACTTCCAGAAGCCGTAAGCGCAGAAAGCAATTCAAGCATGGGGAAAAAAAAAACCAAAACAACAAACCACCTTACAAGGATTTCCACTCATGTCTGGTGATAATCCTAAATGCAAGACTAGGGACATAACCATCACAGCTAGAAGAAGAACATGCGACCCTGGTGTCTGTGTCAGCTGTTCCTGCAGCAGGGTGGAAAAGCCGGGTTGGGAACCGTACAGTTTTTGGAGGCAAGAGTGGAAAGGAGATGGAGCACCAGGTGCTAGACCCGCTGAGCGTTACATCCCACGGCCTCTCCAACAGTGCTTACCGCAGATGTCATCTGGGGCCTCTCTCCAGGGCTTGCGATGATGCATTGGTCCTTCAGTCCTCTGGAAACAGGGGTTATTTCTTGGGGAGAGTGCAGACCAGCTGTATCTCCCCATTGCCCATCTGTCTTAACAGAGGTTGGGGCATCCCCTGCTCTGCTGGCAAGTTCTTGCATACTGCTAATCTTACCTCTTATAATTGTTACTATTAATTCAGAGGAGTAAAACAAGAGCGTTAACACAGATATTTAGCCTTCTACCATGCTCAGAAGCTATGCTACTGTGCTCAATCACAGTAATACAGTGGTTGAGTAAAGCAACACATGGAAGTATGTATAGCACATGGAAGCATGTATAGCAGTCTGGATTGACTGGTAACCTAGATGCGTTGGAAATATTGGTTTGAGATGGCTAAATATGAAGTCATATACCAGGGCACATCTATATAAGTCTGAACAGCTTAGTGCAGGTGCAACTTGGTGGTCTCTAACAAGCCTACTAGCAGAAATGTAGCGAACTTGAAGATACAAATAAAGTTTTTTGCCTCGTGCCGTCGGTTGACTTAATTCTGCCAACCCCCACCAGTACCCCTTTCCAGGCTCTCTTCCTTGCTGTCTGCTTCTTGTCTTCGTTACCTACATGTACATTTACAGGATCTGTAATTAGCCTTCTGCTCTGCTTGTCTGCCTTCCCTTCATACCCTTGTAATGCAGAACAAAGAAAGCATAACAATATGACTGTTTTTTTTTTTTCCCAGAGCATAGTCTCGGCTTTCTTTGTATTGAACTGCTCCATCTACCTATGTCTGGGCCATTTCAAGTCATTTTGAGTTGTATCACTCTTGCTTATATTTTCTCCTTGTGAGCCTCCTCCCATGCTGTGCCATTGGCAGGTCCCATCCTTTTACATGACTTCTTCCAGGTCATTGATACTTAGAGTGAATAGTGCTGTCCTGACATTGATCTTGTTGTGCTCCAGTAGTCACTAAGAACAAACAATATTAGGTTATAGCATTGATTTCATGGATTTCAATTTTTTCCCAATCATGTTCTTGTTAAGTACCTTGTAAAATACATCATGTCACATGCTCATCTCTTCAGTTTCATGGTGAAACGAATCCAATGCAGACAATTGCCTTCATACTGGGAAAATTCATCCTCCCCAGTGCCAAGGAGTTAGCAGCATTTAACTCAGAGTTGTATGCTCTGGGGAAACTTAAGGGCAGCCTATAGCATCCAGTACAGTATTTCAAATTATCATAATTTGCGAGCAACTGGACAAGCTGGCTACTGAAAATGGGTATCACGATCTAATAAAAACCTAATAAAACTTTCAAAGTCACCCTCGTGCTCTCGAGGGACTATTATGCAATCCCTGCCACTGCGGCAGGAGCCCATCTCCTTCCAGCTAATCTGCTGCGAAAGCAAGGTGCAGGCAGAGCCGGGCGTGCCTAAACGGCTTTTCATGTCCTCACCGTCGAGCACTTTTTTTTTGGATGAACTCCGGACTCTTTCGGTAGGCACCGAAGTCACTAATAATACTCTTCAAAGTAGCTGTACTGTGGTTTGATGAGACAGGAGATAATGTGGCCATGAAGCTTAGGATGTATAAACACACACATAATTTCATTAAGTGCTCCTTCTCATTATTTTATATATTAATGCACTGCCATCACTGGTTACCAGATAATCTTTCTTGTGGAGCACAGAGCTAAAAAGACATCAAAGCAAATTTCGCTACTTCCTTCAATGTACAGTTTAGGAGGGTCCGTTTTCGCAAGACAGTAGGACCCCTACATACAAGTATTATAAAACAGAAAGGGCAACCAAATGTCCGTGTTGTTGAGACAAGTGATATTTGTAAAATAACTGCTTCAAAATGGTGCACTTCAAAATATAGTGGTTACACCAGGTAGGAGGTTCATGTGTGTTTACTTGAAAAGCTGCTCAGCCTGGTTTTGGTACCACTTAACGGAGAAGCAAGACCCAGTGGTTACAAAAGTGGTGACAACTTTTTTTTGCCTAAAAAGCAAACTTAACATTCCTAACGGCAAGGTTTCCTATTAGAAGATTTCACTGTTCTCGGGAATGAGATATATTTCAACATTTCTGACTCCTCTTAATAGATTTGGTCATCAGCGGAATATGTGTTGTCTTGACCCCACCCATACAGTCCAATATATTGAGGTGAACAGAGGTTGCGTGGGCGCACAGATCTGCTTGCCTGATCAGCACCAAAGAGCTGGGTGTAATAATTCTTGTCTCCCTTAATCTTATGTAAATTCGGAGTTCCTGTATTTAAGTCAACAGAACTCTACTGTGTAGAGACAAAATACGGGTATCTGTCTGACTCCTCCTTCATCTAAGCTTATGACATCCTATGAAAAGCTGGGGTACAGAGCTGTGAAATCCGGACTGATCTTGGGAGAAAAAATGCAGAGGCTTGCAGAGACAAATACCTTTGTTATTCTTTCTCAACCTTCATAATACCGAGCAAAATATTTTTAAAAACGTTTTAGTGACATGATGGATGTAAACCATTTTAAAGTTTTATTGAGCTTTACTCTAGTGCAAATCTTAAAAATACTATAGAAATTACATCAAGATTTTCAGTAAGGTTCCATGCAGTACTATGAGTAAATGTAAAATTGATTTCATATTGGAAATAGATGCTAGGCAGATTTTGCATATCGGGTAGAGCAATGAAATTACATTTATTGCTTTTTTTTTAAAAAAAAAAAGAAAAAAGTGCTTCAGCTCAGGTAATAATTGTACAGTCTATTATAATGATCCCAAGAGGTGCTTAACAGTACTGCAATTCTAAGTTTTTACACTTTTATTTTTTATTTGAAGAAAAACTTGTCACAATAAAAGTGATGCATTAACAGAACATCACTTCCTTCTTTTTTTATTATGCATATTTAGATTATTTCCATGAAATTGCTTATCAAATCCCATAGGCCTTTAAAGATAACTGAACAGTTACCCATTTGTGTTAACTCTGGGATATTCTGCAAGAATTTGTGATGGGACAATGAGAAGATAAAGCGCTCTCTGAGATTAGTATCTTCTTTTTTTTGCACCAAAGGGCCAGGTTTTTAAAGCTCTGTAAGGACCGAATGATCATCGCCTTGTGGGGTATTCAAGACAACTGGATTGTCACAACAGGAGTGAGATTCTCTGAGGATCAGAAATTCCCATTAGTTTGTCTATCCATATTTATAGGTGTTTAAGTACTTAAAAAAATCTGATTCGGAGGTTTTAAGTACTGTTGTGTTTCGGCAGATGGATTCACCGTAACTATACCTGTTGTTTTAGGGGTACAAAGGTTTGATTTCACACACTACTTAAATTTTTCTTCCTTGACACATTACAAAGTAAATCTTCGTACACAAGGTAATTTAGGATACCCTTACTACCTTTTTTCTGCAAACAGCTAGACTTTTCCAGTTTTTTGCCACGCATTCTTTCTGGGTGTTTCTACCATCACCGGCCCATCACTCAGTTTATGATGTCATGCTCATGGTGGCCCTCCAGAGAGAAACAGCAGTGGGAAGCGTCATGTGCTGGCCCTTCAAACAAACTTGAGTGACCCATGACTCTGCTGTTGGTCGGGGGCATGGAAAACCACGTGCCTGGTGGATAAATGAACCCAGGCTGGGATGATACAATGAGAATTAGGCTGCAGGGTGGGGCTGCAATCCCTAAAATTGAGCTTGGTGTTGACTCCTATTCCTGGACAGTGCATGGCGAGGTGGCCATGAACACTGAGATGAAGATGAGCGGCGAAGCGGCGGCTCGCGCCAGTCACAGCACATTGGGCAATGTTCGAGGTTGTCAGCTCGGCTGTGCCCAGTGCTTCCAGGACGAGTGAGCAGGACACGTCTACAAGCGCGTATTAAAGATTTAGAGGAAAGCACGCTGCCGTTCATCTGCTGTCGCAGTCGTAGCACCAACTTTGAACACGTTTTGCCCCAAGACTCTCTCGCGGCGCTGGACTGTGTCAGCGAGCGGTGCCAGCTGAACTCATGCAGTAAAGAAGAGTGATTATACATCCTGTATGTAATCACGGAACATATGTTAGAATGGCACATGAAATCTGGGCACACTTTAGCCATGTAGTAAAGACCAGGAAAATTATGAACAAGCTGCAGAAGGAAAACAACTTGCCAAAATTTCCCAAACCAAGCAGGAGGTTCCAGCGAGCTGGAACTCCACACAGTATATTCTTGAGGGGGTTTTGGAACAGAAACCTGGATACGTCTATAGCATGTTGGCAATGCTTATGATATAAAGAGCAGATGTCCTCACCTCCACCCACACGATTATGGCTGCCAGTTTTTCTAATATCTTCTGCCTGATGAACTGTCCAGTTGCAAGAATTTAGGCAGAAAAATATAAATGGTATTTCTGAATTAGGGATCTTCTACTAGATGCTAACCTCCCAGAACTGCGCAATAAGGCCGCACCAGTCAAGGGAAAAAGACAAAGCGGACCAAACAAAACCATGATTTTTCTTGGGGAAGAAATTTAGATAAATAGATATTTTTAAAAAGGAAATTTCTGGAAGCTCATAATTGTTCAAATTTATTAAGGATTTCAAAGAATAAAAGGAGAAATACCTGCTTTGAGATAAGAGAAAAAGCAGCTTGAAAATTATCAGGAATAAAAGGAATTACAGTACATGTTGTTTTCTAGATGGCAATAGTAGAAGAACAGTGAACAGGGCAGAAGAGATGAGATTGTTGAATAAATATTCTTGGTTTATAATGCAGAAAGAAGTCAATTTTAGTACTCCTATCACAGGACGGTGGTCAAACTTTCTACGTCGGTAACAAATCAGGGCAATGGGAAACTAACTACTAACGTTAGTTCCAGGTGAAATGCTGGCACGGAAACCTAACTAGTCAGTTAATGAAGCGGTGATGGGGGGAGCCCCACGGCTGCCGGTCAGTGTGGTTAGTCACTGCTCTGTGACTTGGTAATCAGCACATGGTTACGAAGCCAGTCACTTAACAAGCCCCAAATTATGGACTGGAGTCAAGACTTCCAATCATTTGGCAGGTTTCTTGGCACGGTTCTATTTATTGTGTGTATCCACAACCTGGAAGAAGGCATAAAATTATCAATGGTAAGGGACCGATGTGCGAGGACGGCAGGCGGAGGAGGACAGGGCACTGGAGGCAATAACTCAAGGACACCTTAACCATCAAGGTGGAAGAGGAGCTGCCCCTGGGCTCCCAGCGCGATGCAGCAGCTGGAACGGGAGCACTGGGGTACCAGATGGAGTGGTTATATGGACCTCGTTATTTCACTTCGTTACTGGGCACGCCTAGCTGTTCAGGGATGGCACAGGCTGCTGACCACAAAGGCTGTGGTTCCACAGAAGAGGTTTCTGAGGGAAAAACAGGCTAATGATTAATGAACATATAGCTTATAGGAAAGGATTTAATGGTTCGGTTTATTTAGCTTATCAAAGGGAAGGTTAAGGATGACTTGACCATGGCCTATACACACCCACATGATGAAGTGAACTTTAATAATGGGTGCTTTCATCTATCAGACAAAGATATAACAAGGTCAGTGGCTGGAAATAAATTCAGAAGAGTAATTAAGGTACTTGTTTTTTAATGTTGAGAGTGATGAACTGACACAAGAGCGTACTAGGAAGCATGGCGAGTTCTCTAATTTTACATTATTTTTAAGAGGTGTTGTTTTTCTCAAAAATATATTTTTCTAATTCAGGCTGCTAGGGGAAACTCAATGCTGAGGCCAAACTATCTGATCACAGTCAGTCCTTCTGGCTTTGCAATTTATAAATCTGGTAGTGTGAAAAAGGACACACTGCCAGTAAACCAGCGTTCACAGCTCATACTAAAAAACCAGCAACAGCTATTATTTGTTACCAAAGCATATTTATAAATATGAAATAAGTCTGCACCCCGGCAGACGTGCTGGCAGGAAGCTCGGTGTTAGCGCTGCTCCCTGGATCTTCCCCGCAGGCGCCGCGGCTGGAAGCTTGGGCAGCCAAAAAGCATCCTCCCCGCCCTCCCTCTGCATGCAGGGGCCATCCTGCGGCGCGGTCCCTTCCTCCCGCTTTGCAAAACTCCCAACATCTTGGGGAGAAAAAAAAGTGGTTTGGTACAGAACACTTAAAATGCCTTTCAGTGCATCAAACAGCTGTCCAGCAGGACAGGTAGGTGTGTTTCGTGCCCGTAATGGCACAGAAAGTTTTTAGGAAAGAAGGGTGAGCTCATGCCCACGTTGCACGTGATCCACTGGTGACCTCCCCGGTGCGATGTTGCACTGGCTCGGGAGACAAGCGTCCCCTGGGAAGGGTGGATGAAGCAGCTGAAATGGTGGGAGGAAGAAGGTGGCTAAAATATCGTCGCCTTGTCCCAGATGAGAACCGGAGATGAAGACAAGTGCATCTCTCGCCTCCTGAGTGAGCATCTCCACAGGTTACTCTGGAGCAGCCCAAATTGCAGCCCTGCATGGCCCCTTTTCAGTGCGCGACATTAGTCTGGTAATTTCCCTTCACTTTATTGGCTTGGCTTAATTAAACTTCAGTTATCACTTTCCTTCCAATTAAAGATTTATTTTTACTACTGGAATAAATAAAACGATGGGGGCACTGGGAGCAAATGGAAATGGCAATGGGAAAGTTGCTTCTCAATTAAATTTCTTTGGTTAAACTTTGTGTTCTGTAAAACAAATCAAGCTGGGGGTCGGTTCTGGTTTGCAGCCACTGGATTTCCAACAAACTAGATCTTATTATGTTTTACAAAAGAGAGACATGGGCAGAAAGTTGCCATGAAAAAGAAAGGCTCCAGTTAAATAACTGAGATTATGTGAGAATGAGATTTCTAAAAGCACAGTTATACAGGAAAGGAGTCTGCAACTTCTACGTCAAGTTTATCAAGGCACTCTAGTTCTCTCACAGCGTATAACCTATGCAAATGGCACAAATAAAAATATTCCAATTTCCATCTATATTTTGATTACCTTACAGTGAGTACTGAATATAATAAACTCCCAGTTCTGTAATGAATTCAAATAAACAAACAACTACCCTAATCCCCAAGCAGGCCTTCCCTAAACGAAATTGAGAATGATTTGAGGATATAAACTCTCTTTGCGTTATTTGGAAATGCATGTTACATTAGTGTCGTTTGGTTTTGCTGGTATTATATGTATGATATTGGTTCCCGGTGAATAGCTTAAAACAACAGTCAATTGGTAAGTAAGGGAGCGCAAGGTTTTTTTCCGTGCAAAGGAAGGAAGTAATTTGCATTTTTATCCCATTAATTTCTTCCCTTAAAATAGGTAAAAGGAAAAAGGAAATGGTTTCTTAGTCAAAATGTTTTTGCCCAATGGAGTTCTGGTAATAAAGAGTAAAAATGCAGGAGATAATTGTTAACACTTCGCAGAAGAGCCCCTGTAGCGCCTGTCGGGAGCTCGCCTGCTTCGCCCCGGGGGACCGGGGTGGGGGCTCTGCGCTGCTCCTCATCGCACAAAGGAAAGGAGCTGCACGATGCCGGGCTGGAGATACCTTCTCCTTTACAGTCATCTCTGTCCTGAGCAGCCTTTCTAGATTACCCAGTGCTTAAGAGGACAAATCACAGCCCAGGAGGGTCTATTTACCTTGCATTAGCCGCCGGAAGCCTGTAGGGGGAGATTTCTTATTACTCTTTAAAGTAAGTGAAGCGGGAGGAGGATTGTAACGCTTATGGGTATTATTTCTTGCTGGAGGTTTCCCTTCTTTAAAGGCTCCAGCCTTTAAATTAGATGAAAAGACCAGATGCTACTGCAATATTAATTCTAAATGATTTTTTATATATCTGGTACTTAATATAAAGATATAATATTAAGTTCTCATCTAAATTAGTAGATATAATTGTTTAGGAGTGAGGTACTTGCGATGATTCCCAGTCTTTAAACTTTGCAGGGCAGGACACCTGAGCCTCCTCTCTGGTCTGTCCCTGGGCTGGCCCGGAGCAGCAGCTGGTCCTTGGGCACTGGGCGTCGGGATCGTGGTCCTCAAATCGCACGTGCTGGTGTAATTCAGCCCCTCGGAGAGATGAGGGAGGGGAGGTGAAGGGCAGGATTTCCCTGCGGGTGCACCCTCTTCTGCCTCCCAGCCGGTTTTGGTGACCTTCCCGGGTGGGTGCTGGCACCCCACCAACGCCCTGGGGCTGAATCTGCCGGAGGCCAACTGTGTGATTAAGAGCATTTTGGAAAGAAGTTAGTAAAATGCAACATTTTGCATGCCAGCCGCAGCACCAGCCTAGGAGAGAGGCTGACGGAGGCGGCCGCGTCGCTCCTGGGCTCTGCCTGCTTTTGTGCCCCATACATCGGGGAGCAGGGTGCTACTCCTGGCCCGGGGTCTTACAGGGGTCCTACACACCCAGGTCAGCCGTGTCCCCTGCCCCGAGGACACGCTGCCTGTCTGCATGACGCAGACCTGCCGCAGTCTGTGTTGGTGTTGCTGCGGTGTTTCTTTCTGTGCAAAGCTCTGCTTTTAGCTGTGTCACTTCGGGAAATACCCCATGTTCTCCAAGGCACTTATTTGTGCAGATTAACCTGACAAAGGAGGTGATTTTATAGCGTATTACAGCCAATTTTGTTTTAAAGTGACACCCAGTAGTAGTGATTGAGTATTTTTCATTGGAAACCGGAGCAGAAAAGCACTGTAGATCAGGGCACTTTTTATATATGAAATGTACGGATTTCATCCATTGTACCAATAATTTGTATTTTTCTACATGTGACCAAAAGCTCTGCATTTGCAGGCACTCATGTACAAGTTTAACTTCGCATGTATGACTAGTCCCCATATAGTGATGGGATTAGAAACGCTGCTGCTAGAAGAAATCAGGAGATAAAAACCCCAAACAGCCCTTTCGCACATATATCCGTTACACAGTCCCTGTCTCAGGTATTTGTGCACCAAGGGGGAGAGACTGGAAATAAAACAGCATCTCTAAGAAATTTGCAATTTATTTTTTTAAGCAGTGAGGAGCAGCTTAGTTACACTGTCTCTACTTCATGGAACAAGAAACCAAACACTGTAAGTGGAAAGGCAAACAATTGCTTTGCTCATGAGAACTTTCAAAATAGCACCTTTCAAAGCAAGAAATGCTGCCTTTTAACCCACCGACGTCTGCAGGCGTTGCAACGCCCTGTGCCAGCCTAAACTTCTGAATTCAGGAAATCCCAAGTTTTTCCGCTTGATGGGAAAAAATATCCAGAGCCTTTAAAATGTGACCCTGCATAATGTAATGGGCTGGTGAATAGATTTCAATACTTTTTGTATGCCTTGGTGTTATAAAGATGCTTAGTACCTGGTCCTTGTTACAGATAAGCTGTTGTGTCTCGGTGCCACCCCCTGACACAGAGTGCTGGAAAGCACAAAGTCCCCCACAGCAAAGGCTGGGGCCCGAGCGGTCTGGTGATGATCTTTTGCAGCTATCAGCTTAGGGCAGATTTGTGGTTAAAGGTGTTTGTGGGTGAGGGGCAGGCTGCTAAGCTGTCTGGGGGAAAGGCATCCTCCGGGATGCTGAAGGTAAGTTCCAGCAGTCTCTGGGTTAAGGACCTGGTAAATAAGGAACTCTGTGGGTACGATCTGCCACTGCCAGCATCTCTTCGTACAGCTAGAAGACTTTGTGGTAGGACTGAACCATCATACAGCTAGAAGACTTTGTGGTAGGACTGATCCATCATATAGCTAGAAGACTTTGTGGTAGGACTGAGCCATCATACAGCTAGAAGACTTTGTGGTAGGACTGATAATGCCGGAGCTGAGTGCTCACACTTGGAGCGGGGGGCACATGGGGAGGAGCGGGAGAGTTTGCACCTCACTTGGTGATCACAGGTAGGATCCCAAACGGATTTGGTGATTCTGCAGGGATCGTGGGAACACCCAGGGTATTTCATTTTGCATGGCACTCATGTGCAGTTAGTTCTCCTGATTAGAAAAAAACGAAGATTTTTTCCCTCGTTCTGAGCGCAGGCAGCTCTCCTCGGGACTCGCCTCGCAGACGGGGAGGCAGGCTCTCACGGAGCCATTAGCGTGCTGCATCGATAGCAAGCGCATTGACCAAATGGCTCCATCATCGCCGCTGCAAGCTATTGCTAAAAGTTCCTTAAGCAGGCCTCTGTACAACAGAGTATACCATCAATTAAGGGGCTATTCCTCTGCATGCCAGCACGTCAAATAGCCATTGTCTGAGTTCAATAACCCTTTCTAATTAAGTATTTACTAGATTCCACTATTAAGCCACTATTAAGCATTTTTAAAACCTTTATTTATTATGTATTAATCAATAGTCCTTTCAGACTATTGGATAAGTAAATGAAGTTATTACAGGTACTTTTGTTTTAATACTTTTAATACTGCTGAAAAATAAGAAATTTACTCAAAGAAATGCAGGTAATATTAAAAGTCCTGTAAATCCAAGTGAGAAACGCAGGCTGAGAACTAAACGTATGCATCAACACCCAACGTTAATGCACAGAGCTTATTCCTCTTTCTCCATCGTCCCTTTCTCGTGACAGAAATGAGGGGCTGCTCTCCCTCCTGATACTCAGAATGAAGTTGGGATTCCACTCCTTGCTCCAAACCTCTTTCCCAATTTCTCTTTCAGCCCAATGCAGATCCGGGTGAATAATAATTTCATCTACATGAACATCACTTTGTTTGCCATTAATTTGATAAAGATTTCCCCACCATGGCAATATGCGAATATGTTTACATAAGGAAACAGCAGTGAATCCAGCAGCCTAATCGGAATCCACAAAGGAACTCTGAAGTGCTTACAATCCTCTGCTCCCTTTTGGATTTCTCCCAATACCTTCACTTAATGATCACAACTCGAAAATGCTCGCATTGAACCAAATGTCTTAGACTAATTATGTGTTAGTATCTGATAACATTTTGCCACAAAAATGTTTGTTTGAATGTATCTTATCAAAGTAATGTTTGTGCCCAGGATTAGCCACTGCTTGGCTAAAGATTTATGTAATCAGCTTATTTTAAGATTAATTCATGAAAAAAATTACAAATACCTATTACCACTTAATTTGTATAATAGATATTTACTATATTTTAACAGTGCAATTAAAAATTAATATGGACTGTAAAACCATAAGGTCATGTAAACACTCCACTATTTATTTGGTAGTTCACTTATCTTTTATCCCAAGATGTGATTATGCAGCCCAGACCTTTCAGGTTTGCAGAATAGAGAAAGGTCACAAGTGAAATGAGATGAATATTCTCAACTCACTCCCGAGCAGACATGTACACAGCAACGCACTGTCTCCGCTCATTCATCACTCTCCGGCTTGAGAGGTGGCAGAGGTTTCGGAGCATGGAGGTGGATTGATGGAGCCCAAGAGGTGAGTTGTCCCTCGGGTGGGAAGCTAAAGCTACTGAAAGAGCAGTCGGATAAAACCCTCTGTTGCCCCAGTCCTTTCTTTAGTTTGGGCTCTACTTTGCGAGCAGACAGTGCTTTTTATGTGTTTGATCGTCAGGGTTTGGACTTGACTATGAGGTCAAAATGTCGGCAGCTTCAAAGTCTGCTGTATTAGTTTTCTTTATGCACATTTGAGCTTTCCAAGAGTTTCTATTCAGGTTATATCCTTAATTATCTCTTCTTTTTCTTGCATGTTTTTCCTCTGTCCACCTGGTTCAGGCTTGCAGTGTGCCTCGGAAGCCTGATGCATTATGGCGGGCATTGGAAAACAGATCTTGCCGTAAGCTGCCTTCCCCGTGTCCCTCTTCAAAGGGTTACCACCGTGATGTGAACTCCCCAGGGGATCACCCTGCAAGGGGCAGGAGGACGGGAAGGGCTGAAAACTCTTCTCTCTTCAGTTTGGTCCAGTTCCAACTCCCACTAAAGTCAGTGGTAAAACTATTACTGGGACCCTATCAGCACCCAGTGTTTGACACTCATCCAAAGAGTTGTACCCTTAAGGTCTGCAAAACTAGACTCAAAATCTCCTAGGAATAAACATGTTAGACAGATTTTTGGTAGCTGTAGCATGCCTGAGGACTAAAAATAACAAAAGACTAATTTTTCTTTCAATATTTTGGCACTCTAGTTTCAGTCTGAGGTTAAATCTAGAAGGACACAGGCCTTTGAAGTTAAAACACAATTTATAAATGAGTTTTTGGGTTTTGCTGATCTTCAAACAAGTTTGTGTTTCGAGATTAATTTTAATCCAAACAAAATATTTCCTCTGTGGAAGGCTCCCAAATATCAAATTCAAGCTGATTTAAAACTGCAGTTACTCACCTGATGTTCTGAACTCAAGAATTTAAATCCAGGAGAAAAATCTAAGGAATTCTCTCCTGCTGGCTTTATAAGCATTTCAGAAGGAGGTCCTAGATCCTCTATAGGCATAGTCCACATCATCATTTAATAATTCAGGCTCGGCTAGCAAAGTATGGATGTGTCATAGCTAAAAGTCCAGTAAAAGACACATCCGTATGTTCAAGGTACATCTTGAAGGAAGGCTTCACAAAGTGGTTTTTTTCAGAGACACACAGGTCAGCACTAAAGAGCTGCTCGCTATCGTTACAGCCCTGGTAGCTGAATGTGCCACTAATAACATAGCCAATGGTAACACCTGACAGGAAAAATTTGCAGGCCCTTGCTTATCAATTGGCTTATCAATTATCAAGCAATTACCACTTGGTTGTCAATTGTTGACATATCAAGCCAATTAAACACACTTGCTGTGCCAACACCACTTTCCCGGCAGCTGGGTAACAAACAAATTGTTATTCCATGCTAATTTCCAAGTTTTAAAAATATTTATTTCCAAACAACCACGTCTAGATAAAGTTGGTTTGAAAAACTTCAGTATTTGTTTGTCAGCTGAGAAGCGATATTGTTGCTCTTAATCTTTACTGGTCTGAAGCTGGCATCACCCGTAAGGTTTGCGTTGGTTGGTGGTGTTTGGGGCATCATTACACAGCAGGAAAATGCTCTGGACTTGACAAAAATAAAACCCCATGAATGCTATCCACACAACAGCAAACAAAAATGGTTCCTTGACAATGTGTATGGTAAAATATAATCATAGTTATTCTGGAAAGCTCTGACAGACTATCTGGCAACTTTGAACTGTCTATATAAATCATTAGATTGCAAAACATTTCTGAGGGAAAAACAAATTAAAAGGTCAAGTCTTTAACACACAAACATGCAAAAACCTCCACAATATTAATTATTTTCAGTGTAATGTAATACTAACCATTGCATATAGTTCTGTCACAGAAGAGGAAGAATTTAATTGTGTCAGTGTGATTGTCCTGGGAATTGGGGAGCCTGCCGTAGGTAGGGAGCTTGATTTCAGCCCGCGAACGCATTAGCAGCCTGTATTGAAAAGGCATTTCCATTCCTCGTGCCTGTGCCACTGAAAAGCAGAGGTGTCTACCTTCTGCAAGAGCCTAAACAAAGAGGTATTATCTTCTCTCGAGCAAGAACAAAAAGAAAAAAAAAATTAAAAAAAAAATTAACTGCCTACCATAAGTTAAGCAAGAAATGTGGAAATAATGATTGATGGCAAAACTTCAATGTTTCCTACCTAATGATAGCTTGGGTGATTGCAGACTAATTTGGCACCACAGTTGCTGTCACCGCTACTCTCCTCACAGATGAGCCTTAGGACCTCTTCGGACCTACAGGAGGCAAAATTTTATGACCCGTTCCATGGTCAGCATGCACTTGTGAGATGTTCTCATGTTCAGTTGGGCTTTATTTTTGTTCTCCTTGTCCTGCAGTGAAGAAAAGTGGTCCCAAAGCGTGGTAGCTTTCTCCTCATTTAGGGATTTTGTTTGGTTTAGTTTTTTGTTTAGTTGAACTCTAGATAGCAAGCAAGAAATATGGGTTTGTCATTGATATTTTCCTTTAGATTTGTGTTGTTATAACACAAAATTATGAAAACCATGTAGCAGTTTCAGGTTAATTTGTAGTTATATTTGCTGGCTTATTTCATTGCATTATTAAAACATTTAGTACCGTATGTGTCATTAATATTCCAAAAAGTAATTAGCATATTTAATCAAAAACAATTAGGAGCAAACATTGCTTCCCTTTTTAAGTGATAAAATATTTATGGTTGGAATAAACAAATGGAAAACCAAAAAGCACTTTGAGGTGTTGATTTCACTCACAGGAAACAAAACAAAAAACCCACCCAAAAGCAAGAAGGAGAAGATGCCTTCCAGCCTCCAGCCTGCCCCTGGTGGGTTTCTGGCTTTTCTTCCTCTTGAGGATGTCAGTCATCATGTTACCATTTTAAAACAATCAAGTTTTGTTCCAGTTTCACCATATTGTAGTAGCAGAAGATAGGAGATTTAGGTAAAATTGTGTAACTCCCACCTTGGAGCCAGCTTTGTGTAGACTTTTCCTGTGAGACACAACCATGGTGGACACTGGTTTGAGGGTCTTGATACCAGGGACAGGCCTGAGAGACAGAAAAGCTAAAAATGTGACTGATCCTGTTGGAGTCATGCTTCAGCAAATTCACTGTTTCATGTGAAATGGAGGGCAAGGAAAATGAGACAATACAAAAGAGCTCCCCCTCTTTCCGCTGGGCTTTTAGAGGTCTCATTGAAAGAAGCCATGTAACACTACATTGCAATAAATTTTTGACAGCTGTAAATATTTGACCAGGACTTCAAAATAAGACTAGCCAGTTGGCTTTAAGACCTCGTGGCCCTTTCCTCTTGCTTGTCCTTTTCCTACCTGCATCCTTCAATCAGCTCTGTTGACACACCGGTTAATATTCAGGGGGACATCCCACCTATCAACTTTTCCACCTACAGCACCTAACAATTGGATGACGCTGTTTCGATTACCACTGCACTAATCCTCTGTTGTTGGGTTAGTTTTTTAACTCATTTTCCAAGTGCTTAGTAAGTGGTTTTGTGCTAAGGCACTAAGATATCAACAGGGACTTTATGTGGAGGTTGCTGGTTGCTCTATTCTTTTGTATTGAAGAGCAAGAAACTCAACGAGACACAAATCCTTCGTTTTCTGCTTTGCAGAGGAGTAGGTTGTTTGCAGTGATTTCAAAAGAAACCAAAACCCCAGCCTGGCCAGGGTGGATCGGGTGCTGCTAGGGTGGAACGAGCTGGAAAGCGGCTCCCGCGCAGGTTTATAAATAGGCTGCGTTTCTCATCCTGAAACATTGCTCCACTTTGCCGGTTGTACTGTAAATTAGCATGCTCCTCTTTAAACACAGTCAAAAGAAACAAAATACATATGTAACACTGCTGCCTTGAACCCGTGAGGGGAGGGGAAAAAAAAAAAACTTCTGAAATGCGGAAAACATTTGTTCAAGTCTCCAAGGAAAATGAAGTCAAACCAAACAAGCATATAATATAGATGTACGCCTCATGGGCAAAGTTACCTCTAAGCCCATATGTTTTAACAAATTAAGAGGTAAATAATTTGCTGAAGGTACAGTTCAGCCACGTCAGAACACCTCTGGAAATGAGATATCTCTGCGTTTCAAGTGGTGTTTCTTATCAAAAGATTTATTTATCTACATTTTAGAAAAAAAAAAACCACCTTGTTTTGTCTCAAGCAATACCACTGTAAGTAACTATTAACCCTTCAGGGCCTCCACAAATGATGTGGTCATTTGAAGTCTAGCCTGCTTTGCTGCTCTTGTATCTGCAAGCAGCTGAGAGAGATTGATAAAATTCAGGTTTTCAATAGGGTAAAGCCACCGGGGACTTCCTTGGGAATGAAAAGACACACAGAAAGGTTACTACATGTATCTTAGAGTCTGGTACATAATTCTACCATTAAAACTTTAATTTCTGAAAAAAATGCTAGTATGGTCCCCAAATGGTTAAATTCCACTCGAACTTTTCATTTTAGTTAGTCATGAATATATCTAACATACAGAGGCCATCAGCATCTCGCCACTAGAGACTATAAAGTCTACTTACATAGGGTTCCTGGGATTTTTCATGTTCTTATGGAAAATATCTCTGAAATCCCTGAGCTGAAAATTTTGATCTCATTTGTGGATGTGAGTGATGCTGAGAAAGGGTTGAAGAGTGAAGAGAACACTTTTCTCGCATAATTTCATTTGTCAGGAGAATCTTGCCGCTGACATTGGAAGAGTGATTTAATTGATTTTAATCATACACCTGAGATTGGGAAATTGAGCCCTCTGTCCTGAAAAATAATTCTAGGCTTCCATGAGAATGTCTAATTTGCAGCTAATAGTTTTTTTTCTTGAAGTTTTATTATGAAGTTTAGAAAATACAGATCAAAGACTCTCTTGTAGAACTGCTTATTGCAGCCAGAGACGTCAGCAAATCGGGGTCATCGTGTTTCGATCTTTCACGCTATTAAAATGCCCATCTGCCTGGCGTGTAATGAGGTGCCGCCGTGATTTTGGACAGGCAGGAAAACAAAAGCTCTGACTAAAGAGCGCATTATGCCTTCAGAGAAGAGATACTTTCATATACTGAGTACAGCCTGGAAGACTCGGAGAGCTGTGATCCCTCAGTACTGTTAATGTTTAATCCTTGAATTTAGCCTGTCATTGAGTATAGTGTTTATAAATTGCTCAGAGATGCCAAGGAGAGCCTTGTTGTGTGCCTCAGTATGCTGCAATGATTTATTCTAAATAATTAATTCTTTTTTTATCTCTCGGTTCAAAATAAACAGCGTTATTCAACTACAAATATTAAGACTGAACACAAAAATTAAGCCAGGTAACATAAGACACCAGTGTGTCTTATGGATTTTGTCACAGTAAAATCTCCATGATCTTTATTACCTCTATCAGCTGTTATTCAGGGGTGATTAGAGTCAGCAAGTTTTTCTTTCCCCAGTGCTTGAACACTGAGGAAATACTTATATTGCTCCATGAAGCTTGTACTTGTTTGGGATGTAAAACGCAATAGTCACAATATTTTCTGTAACGATCCTGAAAATTTGCATATCGGATTTATATTCAGAGAATTTTATATTCCAAAACTGTACTGACAATACTGTTAAATAGCCAGTCATTTCTCAGCGCTCCCTTTTTTATGGAATTTAGAGAAAATGGCATTATTGATTACATGGCTACTTCAATGAGGTGGGAACCTGCAGGAGTAACTGGCATAAGAAGTTTTGGTGCAGGATGCAGCTATGGGTTTAATTTAAAGTGGGTGCTGTTTTGGGGCTGAGCCACGGCAAATGCCACTTCTCAGTTTGGCACTGAGGACTCAGAAGTCTTCCAATCTGTTTTAATCAGATGCTGATTTT
>NW_009216806.1:2500-36302 GCF_000690835.1 Fulmarus glacialis | reverse complement strand
TGCTGAGGAATCAAAGTTATTGGGGCAAGCTTGGACTGGGTGATCTGAAGGATTCAGACTTTTGTTTTCTGGATTTAGTGTTGTCTTGTCAAACCTCTAAAACCTTTGAGAATTTGCCATCTTTCTTGCTTTTTTGGCAGCGAAGACACTAACGAAGAAGACACCATAAGGAGCTGATAAGCATATGATTAGTGTTATTTCTGCAGCAGCAAAAATATTTATAGTGAAGGCCCTGCACAAACAGAAATATCAGCTCCTGTTGAGGCAGGGAAAGTTTACCTTTTGGCACAGCTGCCAAGAATACCTTTTTTGCCCATATTAGTGAGGATCTGGGGTCTCCCTGTCAGCTAGGATAAATTTGGATGAGTCCTGCTGATGCAAGTTTAGCAGAGGTGCTGCCGCTTGCCGGAGCTTCGGGCTCCTTTGTAGAGGGCTTCTTGCTTCTGCAAGCGCCAGGAAACAGGGAATAACTCTCCAAGACCGCTGTTTGGTGGAGTGGAAATTTTCATACTGGGGCAAAAGAAAGCAAAATAGAAGCCAACGTGCATGAACCTTGGCTTGGGGTGCTACGGCTGGGCACAGCTCCATTATAGTCAACACAAGTGTGAAAATTTGCCCTGGCTGAAAATCTGCTCTGGGTAAGAATTATCAAGAGAAATTACTCTAAAGGGGCTGTGCATCCAAGTGACCGGTCCAGCTAATTTCATCCAACTCTTCCGTATTCAATAGGATACAAGGCATCATTCTGCTACCCTGGTAAATGCAGTCTGCTGAAGCAGTCTGGGGGAGGACAGAGAGATGAAGACCGGCCGAACGTCTGTCTCGTGAGTTATTTTAAGCATGTGCAGCACACGAATGTTTGCAGTCAGGGAATATATTTAGCAAGCAGGCCCCAAATGCTTGTATAATAATTAGTTAATGTTTGTAAAGCAGTTTGAAGGTGACCAGCGCTGTGTAAGTGTTAAGTGTTATTATTATATAAAATGGTATGGCTCATTGTACTCCTCTAGCTGTAGCAACCACAACAATCTTGATGATGCCTGTTAATTTTGCTGACTCTTTTATCATTACCCTCCATTGGTGATTAAGTGTCATTTGTCTTATAATTTTAATGTTATCTTTAACACACATAATAAAGTTTACATAATTATAGCCTATTAATATAATTTGCATGCATGTTACTGGCAAGGCGAAGAAAATGTTTCATCACCCAGCATGTAATTTGGCTTATTTAACCATTTCCTTTTAATTGTCATCAATAGATCAGCACGCCTTATAAATGGAGATAACCTCAATAAATCCTCTTTTCAAGATTCTTATCTGTATTAAGTCTCTAAAGGTCTCGGCAGCAGGACTATGAAGTGCTGAAGGGGGAACGTTTCTGAATGTCTGCTATGGGAAGTTTTAAAAATTCACACTTTCTTCAAACAAGCATGGGTCTTCCTAATGAAACCTGGGAACAAGGTGCTCTCATGAAAGCTCTGAAAGTGTGTATGCACTGTACTTCATAGCTGAGCTATAACAAGACTTTAAATGAGTAAACAGTGTTTAGATTGAACATGAAAAGAGTCAGCATGAAAAGACAGGTTCAAAATATTACATGATGCTTTGCAAAAGTGTAAATGTGCCTGCCTTTATTTTTTTTCTCTTGGTAAATGGCAAGCGTTTACAACCCAACTAAAACAGTACCAAGAGAAATCCTGTGTTTGCTCTTTGGAAGATATTCAATAAATTATAGTGAGCTGCAAATGTCACTGGATTGGGAACTGTAAGAGCTTTACCTTTAAGTCTTTAAGTAAAGACTTGCAGCTGGTGCAGTGGCTAGGTAATCCCTAATGATAAGCTGCTTTTAATGTGGGGGTGAGGCAGTTTTCACACAGATATTACTGCATTAACCTTACTCTAGGTACGGTGCAGGTGTGCACAATATTGTGCTTTGCAGCCTTCCCTACTTTATTCTTCCAGTGTATCTGAAGCCTGCTTTAACAGATCCTCTTATGCCATGGTGAAAAGATTGCAGTTCAAGCCTATTATCAACAAAAACCTGCCAAAAGGGCTACATTGTCAGACTTTATGATGGTACTAACTATTCTGTTGTTCTCTGGAGACCAAACTTAGACCATTAAATTCACTTCATTTGTGATTTCAGTGACCTGGACTGCAGACATAGGTCTTTTGATGTAAAATGCTAGTACAAGAATCAATGGTACCATCTAGTTCTCCTTAAAGTATATCATAAAAGCGTAATGGTACTCTTCTAAACAAAAGGTGACACTACTCTTGTATAATACAATTATATGAGGATGATGTTTTCAGCAGAGTTTATTTGATATTATGATGTGCAAAGACTTTACACATTGAAATAAACTGCGTAGCTGAGTTCACTCCATTATTTTCAATAGACTGACTATACTGTCTGCACTGGAATATAGATAATTTTCATACAGTGGGGAGCTATTTTCATATCCTCTTCATGAAATAGATGAGATTATAAACAGGCTGGGATTACTCAAAAACCAACACAAGCCATGTCTACAGACCCATTTAAGACAAAGGCTGCCTCCGAAATGGTCTGCTTTGATAGGGAGGCTCCCAGGACTTGCTCCGTTTATTTGACAGATGACAGCTATTTATAGTAAATGTGTAACATTTTTGAAAATTAAAATTTTACTAGTGGAATTTAGGGGTTATTTTCCACTCGAGGGACTAACATTTCTGTCGAAAGACCTTTTTTATACAGGCACCATCTTCAGTGTTAAACCTATTTGTAAACAAACCCATTGCGATAGCTCATTGTCAAACAGTGAACAGGTTTACAATTAATGAAATTGCTGCAACAAAATAAATGGAGAGTTGCTACGGCTGCCGGTATGTTCGTGTTGCTGCACAAGTGAGGAGACACTGTTTCTACCACAGACTCGATACTGGGAGCTTTTTGCAGCAAACCAGGGTGGAAAATAAACCCCCACCTTCCAAGCCCAAGGCAATGCAAACTGTGGCGTTTGCCTTTGCCGTTGGTTCGCAACCAAACCAAAAATCTTGCGAACAAGAAAGCACAGGATTGTCCAAAAAATCACAGATCAGGGTGTTCTCCCCCCGCTTCCTTTTTGAACCAGTCTTCCATTTCAAATGTAGGAGAGAAGTTGCAGGGGACCAACGCTGATACGGGGTGAGGGTGACGTGGTGTCTGATCACGTCTTTTGTGCTCTTTGCAGGAATTGGGAGACTTCAAAGAGTTATGTGGAGGGTTACTGCCAGCCCCAAGAGGACATCGAGAGGAGGCCCATGGTTGATGTCAAGGGTAAGATACGCCACATACATTCAGCATCATGCCCATCATGGGGCATGGGAAGAGTGGAGGCACGTGCTGAAGACACCGCAGTGATCGGGGACCCGGCCACCACCTTTGGCATTGCATTGCTCAGCGTAGACGTCTGCTATGGAGACGTGGTTTTTTCCCTGCTGCGGTGTGGCTCTGGGCTGGGATCTGGCCCAAAGGTCTGGCATGCACTTCCATTTTTCCAAAATAATAATAACATAAATATATGTTTAAAACCCCAAACTCACAATACGAAAGTATAAAAAGTCTTAATCTAAATAAACATCTTTAAAATACCCTGAGGAAAGAGACCAATTTCCCTGCGTGCAGTGACAAGGGGTGAAACGTTCAGGGACTGCCATCAGCGCAGCACCGAGCAGGCTGCTGGAACCGGGGCAGCATGCTCCTCCAGCAGACACCAACGGGTGAAAGCAATGTGATTCACAGCACCACAAGAACTGGGTATATATTCAAGCACCTTGCCTCCTATAGTATTGTTACCTAAAGCATGTGAGGATCAAGAAGGGAATTATTTCAAAATAAAATACTTAAGGGGCCACTTGTTGGAGATTTTGTTTGACAGATAGTCAGTGGTGTACTGCTTGCTCTCCCCGCCTCGCTGTTATTGCTCCCCATAATGGCCCAAAGGTTGTGCACACTCCACCATCAGGGATGAGGGATTTGCTCTGTTGGCATGCTTTCCGCAGTCTTAGTTCATTGTTCCTGATTTCTTACTTAAAACACAAAACTACAAAAAGCATCCACTCTGGAGAAGAATAGAATCATAGAATCATAGAATCATTAAGGTTGGAAAAGACCTCTAAGATCATCGAGTCCAACCGTCAACCCAACACCACCATGCCCACTAAATCATGTCCCTAAGCGCCTCATCTACACGTCTTTTAAATACTTCCAGGGATGGTGACTCCACCACTTCCCTGGGCAGCCCGTTCCAAGGCCTGACCACTCCTTCAGTAAAGAAATTTTTCCGGATGTCCAGTCTAAACCTCCCTTGGTGCAACTTGAGGCCATCTCCTCTCGTCCTATCGCTGGTTACTTGGGAGAAGAGACCAACCCCCACCTCGCTACAACCTCCTTTCAGGTAGTTGTAGAGCGCGATGAGGTCTCCCCTCAGCCTCCTCTTCTCCAGGCTAAACAGCCCCAGTTCCCTCAGCCGCTCCTCATCAGACTTGTGCTCCAGGCCCTTCACCAGCTTCGTTGCCCTTCTCTGGACACGCTCCAGCACCTCAATGTCCTTCTTGTCGTGAGGGGCCCAAAACTGAACACAGGATTCGAGGTGCGGCCTCACCAGGGCCGAGTACAGGGGCACGATCACCTCCCTCCTCCTGCTGGCTGAGAGTAATAGAGCTATCTAAGGGCCAAATGCTACTCTGATTAACCATCGAAATGCATCTGCGGTCACTTAATCTGCTCCCTTATAGCTGATCTTGGCTTCACTTTGCCGCTGAAGCCGCAGCGGCATCACGAGTTTCACCTCTCCTGCGTAGCCGTTCAGTGCTACGGCCGCTGCTCATCTCCCTCTGCTCGGCCTCGGTGGCACGGCTTGTCACACGGGGTTACAGCCTCCAGAGCGTTAAAGGGGAACAAAATCCCCAAGAAAAGACATTGCTCATAGGGAAAAGGGAGGGATCCTGCTGTTTCCCCAACAGGTTGCTTTTTCCCTTTCTGCTCTTGTTCTCAGAGAATACTTAAGTCTTGTTGCTGGAATAAAAAGTTTCTCATTACACAAGATGATAACATTTTTTTTTTGTCTTTCTAATTCTAACTTTCCAGACTGTTCCTTCCTTTTCGCCCTTGCAGAGCTTTGTTCGTCACCTCAAAAGCACTAAGACGTTAATGTGAGATGTAGCAGAAGGCAGGAGTGTTTGCTTACCAGTGCCATGGTCTTACTGCAGGAAGTTATTTCTTTATATTTTAGCTGCCTTATCTTTTCATTTTTTTCGCAAATATGAGGAATTAATGGTTTTGTCCCCATTGCTGGCTGCCTGGCTGCTCACCCCTGAGACAGGAGGAAACCATGACCAAGGGGATGGGTGTCCATGAGCAGTGACCGACCTTTCAGGTGGGTTGCATAGAAAAGACAGCAGAGATGAGATTAAAGCAAGAGCAACTTCATACTAATTGTGCTACTTCGTTATACAGGGCCTTGCCTTCTCCTAGTATTATCTTACACTGTGTTCAGAGGAAAAAGGGACTAGGGAAGCAAATAGGTCATTCCACAGGGTGCTAATGCTGCAGCCAAAGTCGCGCAAGAGTAGCCTGCGTCTGGCCATTAGTGCAGGTTGCCTTATGAATGGTTTTAATTAGTTATGTCAGGGAGAGCTGGGAACTCAAAGGGCAGGCTCTTTGCTTCTTCCCCTATTGGGTGTTTGCTGTTTCCTTTTTTAATGTCTACTCTTGATGAACTAAAGTCTTGCGACTAGACAAATGTTCTTAATTAAGCAGAGGCAGAAGCAGATATCCCAGGGACATCAGGAGTTTCCTCAAACACGACATTTGAAGGACATCGGGTTGCAAAAAGCAATTTCTCGTGTCATCCAGTGTTCAATACTGTACACATACACCATTTTTTTTAAATTTGAGACTTATCCATTGGCCTGAGCCTGTGATCCTTATGTTTTCTAGGCTCTCTCCAAAATAATCTGAAAGTTATTTAGGAAAAAACCAAAAAGTAAAATAAGAGTGGTTCCACCATCTCATTTTTTTGGTGGTCACCCAATGGGAGAAAGAAGTAGGAAATTTTTCATCACAAAAATTCAGTATTTTTAAAGGGAGAGTATAAACAAAACCTAAAATTCCCAACACTTGGACCTGTGTCTCTTCCCATTTGATTTTTCTTTGTAATTAATGCAAAAATATTATGGAACCGGATACTGCTTTGGGCAAACCTTACCATGTCTCAGAAATAGCCAAATATGGGAACAAATAGGTATGGACTTTTTTATATATTATTGACTGGACTTTTTTTTTTTTTCTTTGTTTCATACACCGATTTATTTCACAAAAGAGAAAGATTTTCTCCAAATGCAAAATTTTAATAATTTTAACAAGACATTTCACCTGTTAAGTTAGCAGGTCTGTTTGTCACTTGCCTCACTAATTTGGGACGAACCAAACTGGGCTGATCAGATCCAGTATCCTGTAGAACCTCAAAAACACAGACTCAAGCTTCCCCTGTCCTCAAATGTAAAGCTTTATTTTCCAAATGCCGTTAGTTGCAGCTGGAGGGGGTCTGCGTGTGACTCGCTGGAGACCGCTCCGAACCTGCAGCAGCACGTGGCTCGGTGCCTCCCTCCTCCCTTCCTCCCTGGACCAAGGGAGCAGCTCCAGGCTCCATCCCTTTGCCTCCAGCAAAGCCGGGGGAGGCAGAACGCGGGCGCGGGGCGATGGTGATCCCCGCGCCAGGCCACCTGTTGAGACTGCAACGTCGGGTGACACGAGCTGAGCCTCGTAACAGAAATCCCTCTGAATTGCTCTCAGTTCGAACACCGGCGTTCGTTCTTTTGGGAAAGTTTATGCTTTAGGCAGAGCTTTTCTACAAGCTTTTACACCATACGTGTATACATTATACCTCCAAATTGCCTCCAAGCTGACAGTCTTTCGGGTGCATTAACTGCTTTACTACCAAAGGGGCAGCCAGATTAATATATATTTTTCAACTGCTGAAGCAAAATATTTCAGAATGGTCTTTTCTGCAAATCTTTGACTTAGTGTTCGAGTCTGAAAACAAGCCCATCAGCAACAGCTCAAGTCCATCAAAATACCTTAGCGCCTTGATTGATAAATACGGCATGTTTACACTGTGACTACTGCATGGTATTTTCTGTCAGTGCTAATTTATCTGAAAGTCTTAACCTGTATGTTATAAATTCAGTAGCATTTTATAATGAGGGCTGTTGAAATAAATCACTCCCTGAAAATAATATTCAAAGAAGTCAGTAAAGTCTTTCGCCGCATGGATTCCGGCGTACGAATAGCTGTGACACCCAGACAGACAGACACATTAACCTCTTAGAAATCGAGAGAATCTAAGCCTTTTAAGTGTTGCCGCGTGCAATTCTTCCATAAAAAAAGCCATATAGCGTTAAAGCTCTCTATCACAAGTGGCTTTAATATTGAAAGCCTCCACTGTAGACAGATGGAGAAAGGTGGAGTGGGGGGGAAGAAGGAGGAGAACAGACATCTATCCTGTATGTATTTATATTATTAGGCTCAGATTATCATTATTTTTACTGCAGGCTTCCCTTCTGTTTGCCAGTGAATCCGTTTTTGTCTCCAGCATTTCTCAGGGCACACGCGCACGGACCTCGGTGGTACACAGGGCTCTATTAAGCCGCTGTTCAATAGTTTGGTGATATTCAGACAATATTGAAACATTCCCAAATGAACTTTGCAGGGAGACATTTTCATTCGCTGCCTCCCTCCTCATGCATATTAACAAATGGTATGCAAGGCCTCATTTAATTCACTGATTTTACATTCGGATCACTTTCTCTTTTACAGCTATTTTTACCGGGCTTCATTAATCTTTGTTGAATACAATGGCATACATCTTTAATGCGGCCGCTGTCAAGTCATATTTCAGTAAGAGCTGCAAACTGAATGACAGCAAGCAATATTAATAAATTTAACATAGACTATATCAATTTTTAACAGAATGAATGTGGAAAGCTAAATGTATTATTTTTCGTTTAAATCATAGGGTTTATCACCGGTTAAGTAGCAGCGATTTCGGGAAACTTGTGACGTGCCGTACAAATAGATTTACATCTCATTAATAAGTAAATTAGGCAAATGCCTTTCAAGTTCAGACAAGTACATAAGTGTAATCTCCATATTAAAGGAGTAGTCTTTGATAAACCACTAAGGAATTGCAGCAGCCAACTATGTGACATGTTGCCAGTGCCTGAACTCTTCCACATTCCCACCTTTAATTACACTGGTTCATTACTAAAGAGATAAGTGTCTCTCCAGTTAAGATTCTATAAATGAGCAGCATGCGGGATCCTCCCAAATCATTTTTGCAGAAACCATGAAAAGGTGGTAACAGTTATGAAAAAACGAATTATCACCTGCTCTCTTTCTTCCTTCCCTGTAATAACATTAAAATATTAAGATGAATTCCTTTTAAATCTCGGAAAGAAATTGTCCATTAAGAGAGGCTATTTTGTTTAAGAAAGAAAGAAGCATTAAAAAAAGAACAGAAGAAGAAAAAAAGAAAAGAGAAAACTCTTCTGAATTTTTTTTAATTTCCCTTCATAAATCCCAACAGAGATAATTTGCTGTAAAATTTAAACCCAGTGAGAACTTGTCTGTCTGTGTTAAATAAAAAAGTTACGGTTGGTAGGAGACATGTTTTTGCAGTAGCTTTAGCGATTATAGGAAATTACATGCAAAGCCAGAGTTCTGATCCTAAGTTAATTTATAATTGGAAAAAACTTATTAATTAGCTATGTCATTCTAATTAAGAATTAGAGGAGTATGCATTAGAAAGTCAGTCAATATCCAGCTGACAGAATTTAAAAAACCCACAGAAGTCTGCAAGCTCCGTAGCTCTGTCCACCGTCTCCCCTGTCATCTTTTTAACGATTTTTCTGATGCCTAACAAAAATTAGCCCGTTAAATACAGATATCAAAGGAAATAAATTGGGAATTTTGTCATGCTGGAAAGGAAACCCCTAAACTGAGCTGGCAGAGGTGCTTTCCAGGGCACTTTTTGCACCTTTCAGGGTAATCCTGACACGCAGCTTGTGTCCGGAGGGCCCCGTCCTCCTGCAGCCAGCAGAAAGCCGTGCGCGCCTGCGTGCAGCGGTACCTTCAGCACACGCTTTCCAACACCCAGACAATCGATCTCCCTACAAAAAATACCAAAAATATTCGTCAATAAAGACAAAGGAAGTAACTCCGAGGCCCTGTCATGCTTACGTGGGGAAGGACTACAAATTTTGCCAGTACCATTATGTACAAACAGTGTGCGGGGATGTATACGTTTGCCTACATAGATATATTTCCCATACCGCCAGCCTCAGTCCTCTCAGTACGTTCCCCCTTTAGGCCCTTTTTCTGAGATGATTATAATTCATTCTTTAAGAAACTCCCCATGTGTAAATATTTTTTGTTAATGTTTTTGTCTCTCCAGTGTGCTAGAATTTTAAAGAGCGCTTTAATATGAAATTAGATAGAAAGTTTGGACCTTTTTGTAATTAAAATTAATATGCATGTTACTGATACAGGCTTCATAGGTTTAAAATATAGTTTTATTTAGACAAATATTGAGAGAGAGGCAGCTGCAAACAGACTCTACCAAATGTGAAACACAGCCTGGATGAAAATGAAACCAGTTCTTCACATTAAGAATTGGCAAGGCTGGAAACACAAAAGGAGAAGTAAAACTATAAAAGCTAATGTCTCAGATAATTGCACCCTCAAAAAAAAATAAAAAAAATAAAATAAAATGATTAAAATAATCTGAACTAAGCCTTTCACATTTCTGTGGACCATTTTCCATCTTGTGCTTTTGCTTTCAATTAGAGTAGGGGAAAAAAAAGCTGGAGTGCTCAGTGATGGAATTCAGTTTGCTTATTTGAATACCAAAAGATGACCCACTCCTAATGATATAAAAAATCTTTTGCATTAGCAAATTTCTCTTCTGTATTTGTTTTGCTAGCACAACACAATATTCACTTAATATGCTACTAGTATCTTATCAAGTTAATGATCTGTTGTATGTATAGAGTAAGCTTGTTACTCATTTTAAATTAGATACAAAAGCACCACTGTATGGAAATTTGAATACTTGGGATCTTTATGAAATTATAGGACTTTCATGCTTTAACAGTCTATAGACAGCCTTAGCAAAATAGCAATAGTTAGCTTTGTTAATGTGACATTACAGATACAGATTCTGCTTAGCCTGATTTAATGGATCTCAAAAACAAATTGTATTATAGAGCTCCTCTCCATTTTCGGGTCCTCTAGCTCAAAACTTAAAAATTAATTTATGAAATGTATTCAAGGAGTTAGATTTCGAAGCAACTAATATGGGGTACCCCTGCTCTGAATGAGCCAGCTCTTGCAGACTTCACCGGGTGTCCAAGGAGACTAATGCCAACTGCTCGCCACGTTTGCTCCCAAGGCATGTATTTGCATATTTTCAGAAAAAAATATTTCTCAGGGAAAGTGTTTAAGAATGGAAAAAGGTAAATATGAGTAGAGTTAAATCCTACAGCCATTTAACATCCTTTAGCAGGCCTATACCTGATGCTGGTTCTTGCTGCAGTTCTTCTGAGAGGCTCCTACATATGCATGCCACACACCGCCGCCTAATTAATGGTAGTCTGGAGCCTAAAGATGTAGTATTTCTTATCAGTTTAGAAATAGCAGACAGATGCAGGAAATACGGTGTCACGCTTCTCAGAAGAATTCTCCTTTGTGCAATTTGTTCACTTTATCCTGATCAAAAAGGAGCGCAGTATATTCAACTTAGGGAGGCACTCGCGCTTTGCATGCTCGGAGCACAGCTGTGCCCACCGAGCGGCACCCACCCGCTCCACCTTGCCCAACACTGCTGCCCCACCGAGAACATCAGCTTCATGAATCTTCAGGAGCTTCGCAGGTGATGTCTGAGCCCCAGTGGAATAGGAATAAAACATCGCTGGTGTCCCCGGGACCTCACGTTGTCCCAGGAAGGTCAGACCCTTGGATCTTGGCTGGCAATTTTGCCAGAGCAAGGAGAAGCGGGCTTGGGTCCATACCAGCCAAAAGCAGCAGTGCTTCACCAGCATGGCCTCTGTGCATCTCTTAATGAGAAAGTCGGTACCTTTACATCCAAAATCCAGTCCAAATCAATATTGTCTTAGCATATTCATGTTTTAGCCACCTACTTGCTGTTTGCTTGCGGCTCCAGCGTAACCCAGGCTCATCTGATTTTCCTCTCGAGTCTCCTTCGTTGACGTGACCCCACATGCCTGGGAAGGGGTCTCCCTCCTGGCAGACCCCACCGCTCTGGGGCAAGACTTTAAGCCCATTTGCTTAGATATTTGGGGTGGACTTCACGCGGTGCTGCAGATTTCTCCTGCATGCCAGGAGTGCAGGCAGCAGGGATGGTTGGGAAAATGTCAAGACAGTGATGTGTGATGGACTGAGCTCCAGGGGAATGGTTTCCACCTCCTTTTGGAGGACTCCAGAGGGCCATTTCTCAGGCTGGAATGCCACACATGATAGATCTGCAGTGGCAGTGGCATGTTTCGGGTCTCCCCACGCTCTGGTTTCATGTGTGGGTAAAAGGAAGCCACTGCCTGGCATCACCAGCCGGGGACATGGAGAAACAATGCTGGTCTGGGCAGAAGGAAAGGTCTGTGAACGATCATGTTTGCAATCATCTCAGGGAAAAAAGATCCCCCTCATCTCTTTTTTCATCATTTACAGATGCTTTATGCACAGTTTCAAAAGACTGGCTAGGGATTACTCCATCTTCTCTTCAGCCAGGCTGAAGTTTAGATGTGTGGCGATTTGAGGGAGGAAAAAACGGAGAAAACACTAAGGGTTTTTTGTGAGTGACTACCCAAGTTTCTGTGTTTGTTGAAGAAGTTTTCTTCTTAAAACGTCACTGAGAAGGGAGGTATAGGATGTGTTGCAGGTGCTGAACAGCCCATGTTACCTCCCGGTGCTGCAGCACAGGCATGTTTGCATTGTCCCTCAATGATTGCTGGAAACGGGACTCACCAGCACCAATTAATTACACCTTTTCATTACACTCATGGATTAGACTGGCCCCAATCAATAGCGTTAATGAAATGCCATTTACTCAAAAGTCACCCCTTAAGCGAAGCGAGCTGGGCCAAGCTCCCGCTGTTGGGGCATGTCAAGGCACCGAACTCGCTGTGTGCCTCCGTGGGTGACGCCAGAGCCACGGCTCGGCCGGCGCCGCAGCGGGGACGGGCAGAGCATCCCCGAACGGGCAGAGCATCGCTGGATGGGCAGAGCATCGTTGGATGGGCAGAGCAGAGCATCCCCGAACGGGCAGAGTATTGCTGGACAAGCAGAGCATCCCTGAACGGGCAGAGCATCCCCGAACAGGCAGAGCATCGCTGGACAGGCAGAGTATCGCCGCGCCGCCGCCGCCGTGATGCTGCAAAAGAGCAAACTTTGGCTGTGCTCCCTTTTCAAAATGCAACTATGTAAAGGTCACAGAGGAGGAGATGAAACTAGGAGTTGTAATAAGGAAGGAGAAATAAAAAATAATGACAGAAATAAATTGTCATAAGAGGGGATACAGTTATGATTTATTGTGATATTCTACAAATTTGGAGGTGATTAAAAGCCACCTAAAATTCACATTAACAAGTCACATAAAAATGGAATTAAACTAGTGGGCATAATGTGGCAGGGTATAAAGAAAAATCATGACAGAAATAAATTGACAGAAGAATGATACTATTCAAGTTTTACTCTGTCGCGTCACACTGACAGGAGACTAGTATTTTAATTTCAGAGTTGTGGTTGAGTTTTTGGAGTTCATTAAAGGCCCACATTAAGAATCTCATAAAAGTGAGAAGAAATTAGTGACCATAATGTGGCAGAGGAAATAAAGAAACAATAATGACAGAAATAAATTGACAGAAGAATGATACACTTAATGTTTCACTCTGACACCCTCTATTAATAGGCCGCTGCAAGCTGGAGCAAATGTCATTCATATTTTAGCCAAAGTATACCACTAATTAGGCTGGCTTTCTGCACTGGAATTAAATTTGAGATCCCTCACCTTTAGAGTGGGATCATTTGAATTCGAAAGAAAAGAGCTGGTGACAGAAAAAAAAACTTTCTGCTCGGGCTCTTCTAATGAGATAAAATTCCCCCTTCTCCCCATTTCCTAGCTATAATTGCTGATTATGTTGTTACACAGGAGCGGCTCTCCGCTCTCTCCTCCCCATCATTATGATTTAGTCTGGCATATCGGGGTGCTTCAAACACGGACTGAAGTGGTTTGAGTCTAATTTAGCACTCATTTAGGCCGCAGGTACCGACGAAGGTAAACACCGCATTGTTATAATTAATTACCCCTTAGGCCTAGCCAGGCCAGCTCTGTTTCAGCTGACCCTTATAATAATAAGGCTTAGGGGCATATTGTATTTCTTTTGACAGATTAATTAGAAATTCAGCCGTGGAGGTACAAAGCAACTCTGTCATGAATATTTAAATGGACTGACACAAAAAATCATGAAAGGGCTGCTGAACTACATGACAGACAGGGGATATTAGCCAAGTGATTCTAATCAATAATCTCTTGATCTCTTACATATTAATACACTGCCTGCTGTTATTAAGCTCCATAATAAGGAAGGGGAGAGAAAGTTAGTGTAGCTCTGCTGTAGGGCTCGCCGGGCCCCCAGTGTATACACTAACTGACGGAGAAAATGCACAGAGGAGCCGAGCCTCAGCCTCTTCAATCTCATCCAATCTTAAGGAATGGCAGCTCTGAGCATCGCCGGCCGGATAATTATTGGCCCTGACAAGGTGAAGGCGTTTGCAGGCAAATGAGATGGGAAGTAGGATAAGTCCCCAGACCACCCAGCGCAGGGCACGCTCAAAACCAACCGCGCGCTACCGTGCGGGCTTGTATTTGCTTTAGCAGGGGAAATATGGGAATCACAGCGCTTTTGAGTCGTGTTGAAGGGTCAGTGACAGTCGAACACCGGGAGCTTGCTGTTACTGTTGTTAATGTTAACTTTAACACCAAGTCAACTGGATTTACCCCCGGTCCCTTTGCTCATCTCCTATAACATCAAGGCCACTGAGTGAATTAAGCAGTGTAGTAGAGCTGAATATCATCTAAATTCATTACAGCCGGTTCCTCCCGCAAATGGGGGAGGAAGCTACGCGCGTTGCTCTGGAAGTGTGCCGCCGCCACATCACCAAAGACTTTCTTTGTGCTGCACGGGCTCGGGGTTGGTTAGAGAGTTAGCCGCAGCAATGCGCCGGCGCCGGATAAAGGGGGTTAGTGTAATGAGAACTGTAAGTATTCGCAGAGCTAATATGTTCTGTTATCTCCGAAAAATGATCCCTACAATGTGCTCGTGTGGTGCAAGAGAAAGGGCTCAGCTGGAAAGGGAACTGGACCGGCTCCAGTATCTGGCTAAACAACTTAAAGAAAAAGATTAAATGACAGGAGCGGGGAGTGATTATTAACATATTTAAATCGCATGCACACAATGTTCAGATGGGATTATAGGGACGATGTCAGCTTTTTAAAAAATGAATCGACAGCCAAAATATTAGATATCCTTTTTTTTTTCTCCTTTTTTTGTTTTGTTTTGATTAAAAGTGAGTCCTGGGGTTGGTGCTCGCCAAAGGTCCCCTGCAGCCCTGCCCATCCACGTGCTGCGGGTGCACCAGCCTGGCCAAGGCCAGGAGGAGACAATTTGGATTTCAGAGCTGGATTTGCCTCATCACAGAAAACCCCACAAAGGTTGCAGGACTCGCAGTGAATTTGCCTAATTTCCATGGGACAGCTGAGCGGAGGAGAGGGTTGGAGGATGTATCTCTGCATACAGAGCATATTTGATGCCACCTGACTCCCATGGCCTTAGTGTCCCACTTCTAACAAGTCTAGACTGGAACTGATAGTGGTATCGCAAACCTCCTAGCCCCTAGTAACTCATACCGTACTGCTACCCTTACTTTGTCCTGATTAGCTGTCTCTGAGCTATCTACAAAAAAAAGAAAAAAAACAGATTGAAATGAAAAACCAGTGGGAGCAGCTTAATGAGCAACCCCAAAAGACCTAAGACCCCAGTGCCACCAGAAGACGACTTTGGCAAGCTGTGAAACCACTCCTGATCAGGTGGGAACCCTCCTGGAATTGGGGGCAGCCCTGGGAGGGTGCCCTGGATCTCATCGCTGCTTGCCTCTCCTGCAGGTGCTGCAAAAGGGACTGAAAATGTTTGCATGAGGACAAGGTTCAGGTTCGGGGTAGAAGGGAATCGTGCCCAGCTGTCTAGCATGCTGTGACAAGATGTTATTTCATGTTGTGATTGCACATTGAACGGTTTCCTAAACTCTGTTTCAAAAATCATACGTTTATGGGCACAGTTCCATCGTATTGCGAGCAAAAAAGCCCTGTCCCATTTACAGGCCTCATCTGGTGAAGGCTTCACTGCTTTGAGTGAATTCAGTAAATGCTGTGGGTTTTGCAGAAGCACTAAGTTAAAAATATGGAAATCTTAAAAGTGCATTTACGCTTTAAAAAAACCCTACCCTGAATTTATCAACACTTATATTTGCAGGTCACACTTTACTTGCACTTATAAGTTTAAGTCTAACCCTTCTCATTACTTCAATGCTGCTTTTAAACCTCTAATGCATATTTAAGTGGTAGTATTAAAAAACAGTGTGTCAACTGCCATTGATGTGCGATGTAGGGCACTGACCCTTTGAATGCATTATCATGTCATTGGACATGAATGTAGCCATTTCTGTTGCTCTTAATTGGGTTGTGCAGCGTGTAGCAGTTGCAAGTGGTTACAGTTTATGCCATGAATTATAATAACAATAATATCGGTTAGTGCGGCAGAGATCTATATGGGTACCAAATGCATGTGCTCAGTGATTGCTGAGAGTATCGCGTCTGTTCAACTTGTCACCCCTCCCCTTTAAAAGTAATAGAGGTTTAATTTACGAGATCAAAATCAGCTTGTGGTCACTACTCCGACTATGCCTCTTAATTAAACGGAGCGTCTTCTTCCAAAGCAGTGTTACTGGGCTGGTTCTGCTCCTGAAATAACGTGCTGTTCCCTATGAATCAGTTTTTTTAAGTATCTGGCCCTGAAAAAGAAACCCGATACATCCTATCTGCTTTTGGTAGGAAGCTGCAACTTCTCTTTCCTTTTTTTTTTTTTTTTTTTTTTTTTTTTTTCCTTTTAAAAAATTGGATGTCAGAATTCATTTGGACTAAGGCCAGGATATTTTATGGCAAGTTTCAGCAGCTGAAAATATTTGCATCTGATTTATAAAGTTTTGCAAATCGATGTAAATGCGAGACAGAGCCTAACGACGGTGGCACTGCCTGCCATGCTGTTACAATTAGAGGTTGGCCCACACTGAGTCCCTGGCATGGAAGTGGCCTGAACTTTGGATCTCGAGTTGTGTTTCCAGGGGCCAAATCAAAGCTCTAGCCCTAACACTCCTGAAACACAGAGATTTCTGGAGCTGGCTCAAAATTTTATAGCCAGGACCCATTTCCAATAATTAGTACTGTTGTCTTTAAATATCAATGGAAGTCATGATGTTTTATCATTTGCAGCTGGACATGCATGAGTACCCTTCTTGCTGGTCTGGTGCTCCCAAAGAACAGATAATTAAGAACAAGGAAAACAGACTCCAAGCAAATGCCAAATTAAATATCCAAATGCAAAATGTGTAGTAATTGCAATAGTAACAGTGGCGATGACAGCAACAATCATTTCTAGCCTAGCAGTTTTGTTTATAAAAATGTTAGTAAAAGGTGCAGAGCTGGAAACAAATAACTTTACCTCAGCCCCTTTATTGCAAAAACATAATAAAGTGCAAGCCAAGAAGTAAATTCATTGCAAGTCATATTAAAGGTTTTGGACCAAAGTGAAGCTGTTACAAACTACATCTGTAAAAATTGTGTAATTATTATGGGTGGGTAAAATCTGGCAAGAATTATTTTCTTAAGTAAAGCGTAAAAGAGAACAGATGTGCTGTAACCGACACATTTATTTTTTGCCAGTTTCACTAATTCTGTACAAAAAGTTGATCTCATTTATCATATTATTCAATGGATTTCAAATTAGCGAGGCAACGGTGACTTTTTTCATTGTCCCAATTTTAATGCCTGAGAAAAGAAGGGGGGTGGGAAGGTTGTCTCACAAAAAGAAAATTAATTTGTTTTATTGGGCACTGAAAACCCAAGTCTTTTGTCAAACAGAGAAGAAAACATATATTTGGAAGGAGAGCTCGGTCACTAGTTAAATGTCAAGGTCTGCTAAAATCAAAAGGTAGGAGGGGTGGGTGACAATGAAATCTAAGTAGAAAACCATAAATGTAAAGAAACACCACTATTTCTGGGCTGGGGTGGAATGAGAAAAATGGCCAAAGACAAAGATAGGCAGCCTGGGTCTGGAAGTAATTATGGCCAAGTGAAGACAACTGAATTCCATATTACTTTGGTGGATGTCTGTAAAGGCAGTTTGGGGAGGTATTTTGGTAAGGTTTACTTTTTGGAGCTTAGCAACATAAATTTGTTGTCACTGAACTATTAAATAAAATAGACACATGTTGGCAAAGAGTGCACAGCCAAGGGATGGAACTGATTAAGGGACAGCCTATGAAATAATAGCTTAAATGGGCCCACTGCAGGATTTTAATATCCCATGACAACACTCAATTGTCAAATTCTGCTGGAGTGTCCAGGATGCTACTAAAATTAAGCCAGAAATTCCTAGATTTATTCTATGTTTTTTACAGCTAAGAACAGGAAATGCCAGTAAGCTGTGAGAATCTGAGCAAGAAACAAGAAACTGGGAAGAAAAGAGGATGGTCTAAAATTTTATGAGATTTCTGCCATTAAATCTATAACAAATGTCTTTCACCTACACACGATAAAAAGGCAATGTGGGATTTTAATTGGACTTTTGGCTTTTCTTCATTTGATTTAAACCTAGGTAGAATTTCAAACAATAACACTGGAACACCTGGTTAACACGTTAGATGATATGTATAGTTGTAAATTGTGGTTTTAATAGGTGCTCACTGGGGGATTGCAAAGGGTCCCATTGTTCGGCTTGGCAGATATTAAAAAAAGTTCATGAACTACTGGGATTTAAAACCCGCTCACATGATTTTAATATTACTCCAGTAATGTAATTTGATAATTTGACCAAACTTGTGGCCAATTTGTGGACAGAGAATCTAATGGTCACGTTAAGTGATTAAAGAGCCCTGATACGGGACTAAGCATAAGGCCCGTTTTAATTTATTGCAACAGGCCAAGCTGGAGAACAGCAACAGTTACTGAAATCTGATAATCATCATATTACATGGGCATAATCAAAGAAACGCACGGAGGAAGCCTGCTTCCAAGAACAAACACAACCCACAAATACTCTGCGCATTTCTCCACTGCAAGAACGACCTAGGGTAAACCTTTTTGGCAAGTAAGCTTCCTCTTCCTTTCCAGTTCAAGAACAAGGACTCATCAGGCTTAAAAGAGACCAGTCACTTGAAATGACTTTTTTAAACCTTTTAAGAAACTTAGGTCTATTTGTGCCACCTGAGTTTACATTCTGGCTTTAGGCCTCCTGCCTAGTCAATGGAGAGAGGAGGACTGCCAACTGGAAGGGTCATTAATGGAGCTAGTTTGGATCAGGAGTGCACACTTGAAGGAAATCACGCAGTCATTCCCACTTACTGCACTGTGTTTCAAATTGCAGAGAGGTTCTGGAGAGCGTGAGCTTGAGACAACTCAACCTGCACAAGCCCCTGGGGCCCGATCGGCTGACTGATCCTACAGCTCTACCCTCCCCAAAAGACTGACGAGACCAGGGTGGCGACCAACATAGCACGTCATCATCTGGTTGAGATGACTAGCAGATGGGTAGGAAACCACATGGGTGATGGGGCTGAGCACTGTGGTTGGTGGTGATGCTGTGCCTCCTAGCCAGGACCAAGTGTGGGGTTGTGGCACCCATCCTGGGACAGTTCTGTCGGACGTCCTCACCCATGGCTGGGGGTAGTGATGAAGCACACTCACCGCAGGTCCCCCAGTGGCACTCAACTGAGGGATGCATCCATATGCTCCAGGCCTGGGCTGTCCCCAGAGGGCTGCAGGATGGGGCTGAGGGCACCAGGTGAAACTCAGCCCCGTGCCCAAGGAGAGGGACCACTGGCAGTGGCAGCGGCGGGTGTGCCCCATCAGCAGTGCAGTCCCAGAGCAGGTAATGTGGGGTTGGGGTCCTCAGCACCAGCTGGCTTCCCCTAAAGACCTCATCCTGCTACCCCCTGCCTGCTGGCCCGGAGCCTCTCGTACTCCAGAGCAGTTCAGCCCTTGAACTTGCCTCTGCTCCCAATTTAAACACCAAAGTTAGCAAACTGAATTCAGACTGTGAATATCTCCACCCCGTCCTTTTAGAGTTGATGCTGAAGAGACCTTGGTGATACAGTTTTAAAATTTCAGGGCTCCTTTTTTTCCTGGAGTATTTTGTCCTTCTGAGCACAGCAGCGAAGTTTTCCTCTGCTTTTCACTTGCCTGACTGTCAGTTCATGTGCTTCCAGCTCTCTGCCCTATTCCCTTTGCTGTATCTCTGCTTTCATTTTACTGGATATTTGTCCTTAGTTTCTACGCATCTTTGTTGAGTTTCTTGAGCAAGTTAGAATAATAACCTCAACCCAAAAACTTTTCCCACATCTCCTTTCCTCTTTACACTCCTGCTGTAATTGTACACCTTGCTTTCCTCCTCCACTTTCCCACTTAGAAATCTTTCATAGATAACAAGACCTCCCCTAGGCCCTGATTCAGCAGAACACTTAAGCATGTGCTTAACTTTAAATACCTTTGTAAAAGCTTTTGCTGAATCAGGATCTTAGCGTTTCTCCTCATTTAACTGCTGTTCTCCCATGGTTATTTCAGTATTTGCTTACAGGAAAATCTGAGCGCAGAGCTCATGGATGATGTCAGCAGTTTTTTTGCCCCATCCAGCTGAAGTGTTTAGATGCACTCAGCATAAGAGCGACGCGAACGACATGCAGCAGGTAATCCGATGCCCATCAGGCTCTATACTGTGGTTTTTATCTGTAAAAAAGTTTTGAATGCTGCTACTGTCGGGTCAGTTCCACCAATGACTTGTAGTGGTAAGGATGACAAACCTCCTAGGCATCTAAAAACGCTTAGTGTTTCATCTCAGTTTTGACTAAGAAATTTATATCCAAATGCCAGCCATATTCAACCACTTGATTTTTACAAATTCAGTCCAAATGGCTGAGAGATTGCTATGTACCATATATATTTTTTCCCTAACAGCTGCTAAGTACAGTTGTTTTTAAAAAAGAGGTTATTGTCCTTAATAAGCTGTTGATACATAAATGTTTAATTCCCTTTGCCAGGAGGCAACGGGGTGATGAGTCTGTAATTCATTTTAAAAGATATCATGGACCAGTGCAAATATGACTGCAATTATTTTTTGCAGCCGGCGTCAGCTGTAGGCCATACCAATCATGCCAACCACTTCATTTTGAATATTTTTTTTAATACTCTGCTTATATATGCCACCTTTTCTTTCAAACTGCAACTACATAAAAAGTTTTACAGCTGCAAGGTGAGTTGCAGCCGTAGTGAGATTTAGAGAGTCTTCCTCCCTCCTTCTTGTGAGCACGAGGAGGTCTGATCCTGTGAGAAGGGCTTCCTGGGGCTTTTACTGATGGCTGGTGGTGTATTTGGAAGCCAACCTTGCAAGAAAAATGATGGAACAAAATGCAGATGGAAAGACATGACACTCCGCCAGGTTAACCTCCCATGATCGTCACCAAAAGAGCTGTAAAATTTAAAGCAGGAGAAAACAGAACCATTCTATTTAGTACTTCTTTCCTGCTTCACCATGCGAGGATTTACGTAGTTTCCCACTCTCCATGTAACACTTTTCCTTTCTCTGTGCTGAAGGACTGAAGAGCTCAGAGGCAACTGAGACTAGAGAAGCCTTGGCCATAACATTTTATGTCTGGGAGCAAAGCTGGTAGAGGGGGGAGCTCACCTTTAGGTCTCCGTGAAGACACCTCAGCAAACTGGAAGATACAGGGCAAACACAAAGGACCCAAATGATATTGGATGGATTTTTCTTTTTTTCTCTCCAAGAAACATTTTGTGCACATTCAAGTTAAGTAAGGGACAGAACAAGATTTTTTTTTTTCCCCTGAAGCAGCTTGATGAATTGTAAATTATTTTTTGAAGTTTTTTCTTCTTTTCCTGGCTCAGACGGGAGAGGAAGTTGATGTTTTCTAAAGGGTCATATCATACAAAAAAGAGAACAAACACCCTCTTATAGGATCTAGTACCTGTCTGGGTTGAATATACATTTTGGGGTAAATTGTAAAAACATATTAAAATCTCTCTGCAAGTCCTACTTTTTCTTTTATGTGTAATATGAACTGCTCAACTGATGATGGCAAGGCTGTGGGTATTTGGGGTTCATTAAACCACTGTTATCAAAATATGGTGTAACTTTACCTCAATAACGTTACATATCTCTCTCTCTCCAGCCTAAAGCTTTTTAGGGACTCAAAAGTACTTGCTTTATTTTTGAAAATCACTTAACACGTTCAAGATTTAATTAGAAGTAAATAATAATTATTAGAAGAAGGCAATCTCTCCCAAATGCTGGGGAAGTTTGGGATTAGACTGAAATGTACCGTTTAACATCATAGGCCATTCTCCAGCGTTGAGCTTTGAACTTTGAAGTTTAGAAAAATAAACAAATTCCTCCTTATATGCTGAAGGCTCAACATTGACCTAATGACTCCATGGCAAGCTAGGGTCCTCCCAGCAGATTCATATGAATTAGTCTGTGTTTATATGGATGTGAGGAGATCTGTGTGTTGGCCAGCAGACTGGAGTAGATGCAAAATTGTCCCCAGTAGCTTGGGGAAGTTACTGAGAAAAGGCTTGTTCAAAGATCTCATGTACTAGAAACAGGAGTGGAAGGATCGAAATGATTCATTTTAATGAAATACGCTATCACTTTCGGTTTATACCAAAACAGTATGGAGAAAAATCTGATCTTCTGAGAGATCCAAGCCAAAGCAAGCCAAATTAATCTCAAGCAGATCCAATATAAATTGGTGCATATTATTGAACGCTGGAGTCCCGATGGCCTGCGTGAACCCCCTGGAGAATGCCAGCGGTCGCACAAACGTCCATTTTTCCAGGTTCACCATCGCTAATGCACACACACTGAGCACACAGTGCCAGCGCTGGAAGGCGGCAGGGTCTCTGAAGGCCCAGCCTGAAATCTTTAGCAAACCCCATGTGTCTTTCATTCATTTCAATAGGAAACGTCGTGGGACTCGTGAGATTCCATTCATTTTTTCAAGCAGTGGTACTAAACGTGTCTGATTAAACACCGCACGCAGCACGATGCGTGCTCTGGAAAGAAAGTTTCCTCTTCCCAGCAAACCACGCAATTTAATAATACTCAGGCAATATTTAGAGAAGAGGTTTAATTGGGGTATTCCTTATTGTGGGTAATATTGGGTTGTATTTTACGACTTGCCAAAAAGGACACACTGTAAAGTCATGTAAACATTGCGTGTTTAGTTCCTGTACACCAGTAAATAGCAGCTGAACCGGTTCTATTAAATGTTCAATTTAAACACATACCCAGATACCTCTCCTCCTCTAAATCAACAGTTTCCCTCCAGAGTGATGTCAATAGACTGCTGCACATGGTACTTTCTTTTTTTTAATAATATCTTCATTTTAATGTGGATATTGCCTTTTCACCTGGGAGCAGGGCTCTATTGAAATTCTAATGGGAGAGTGTATTCTTTAACATGAGAATACCGAGGGCCTGCGTAGACGCGGAGCAGAATGAGAGATGGAGCATTCACTGATTTTTCTCCCTCCAGAAGAGGGGCCTATGTGGGTCAGGCTTGCAGGGTTCTTCCCTTCCTATTTGCCTTCAGTTTCATAGCAACAATAATTTTAAACTTTATATTCAGCGGAGGAAAAAGAAATCCAAATGCACCTGAATTACTGTACTGTACGAGGGAATTTAATTAAGAATATACACATTAGAATTTCAGTGGGAGCACCTATTTAATGTTACTTTATTAAGCCTTCTATCAAACCCTTTTTTATGTATATCAGTTGATATACAATTAATCTGCTCTCTTGTGAGAAAAAAATAGCACCTGAGGTGGATGAAAAGTGTCAGATTATAATAATTATAAGCAGCTGTTCACTTGGAATCACCTCTGGCCTACATGGGGGATGCTGTGAGCTACCACTTCTCACAACAGACCACCTCATTAGACTTGACCTTCCCAGCTGGGTATTTCATTTGTGTTTTTTTAATGGGTTTGTATACTGCAAATCACAGCCCCTCGCCAAGGCCAGCTCTTTGTTGCTGTAACAAAAGGGAGCAATGCAACTTGAAAAAAAAATGCTGCTACTGTATGCGGGCGCAATGCCGCTGGTGGTGCAGGCGACTCCCCGGTACGGGGACGGTAATGCAGGGTGCTCTGCCGTCTTGCTTGGGGTAAAGGCATTTTTCTTAGCTTTCCGGCAGTTAGTTCTCTTCTGCTCCGTCTCCAAGCCTTAAAAAAGAGACGTTTGTGCAGTTCTTCTTGCAGTGATGCTTGTCATCCCAAACTCTGGCGTCAACCAGCACAGGGGTGCCCGAGACGGAGAACCGCATCCACGGCAGAGAGCATCCCGCTCCCAGGCAGCGAGGGATAAACCCGCACGTCTGCAGACCAAACTGGAGACCAGCCCAAGAGAAATTTTATCTGTGCATGAGTTTGTGAGTGTGCCTGTGTTTCCGTGTGTAAATACAGACGAAGACACAGCATTCTCACAGATGCGTTTCCTGCACCATATATATATGCACATGTACATATAAAATTAAGAGATTAAAAAAGCTTCTGAACAATATATCTGGTTTCTTTTCCCCTTCCATTTATGTTTGTAATAAACTCACTCTCATACAATTAGCCTCAATTGTTTTTATATCTTCTGAGGCAATAATATAGGCAGCCTGGGGAATACAGTAGTAATCCGTATACCTGTGTTCATTTACCCAAATCACTATGGTTACAGCCAGGGCAAATTGTTTACTGTGAGAATCTTTGGAGCCCCTTTCCAGATACTAATGACCTTTCTGTTCATCCAATAACATCAACAAACCAGGGAGGCTGCCCACACCATTAAAGCCAATTGCCTCTCAAGTTACTGAGGGAGTTGTGCTTTTCCTCATTTATTTTCTCTCATCTGATGTAACTCACATGCCACTTTCTTGTCTTTAAAGAAGGGGAAAAACTGTGGATTATTGATTTGCTTCTGAACAGAAGACCAACCTAAAAGCCCCAATGAATTGTCACTCATTATTGAAATTACTGAACACTAATTAAACTGGCAGCTCAAATCCCAGCAGGCCACACTCATCTGAAGCTGAAATTCAGACACTTGGACAGTGGAAGAGAGAAAGCGTTAGCAACCACCAGGATTGTAATAAGCTTTGCATTAATTTTTGTTTCTTAAAGGCACATGCAAGGTTTGTCACAGAACAGGCAACATGCTACCTGGACTGAGGTTAGACTTGCAAGGCGTTTTTCCTGGTTCCCGTCCAGGAGGCATTGTTTCAAATGGGAATCCTGCGGTTCCTGGACAGTGCTGCCTTCCCCGTCTGACAAACCACAGCGCAGCACTGGAGTGCCGTAGCGTAATGCAAAGACTGGCTGGTGATGCTGGCAGAGGAAAGGGTTTAGCATTTAAATTGGCTGGCTGAGAGGAAACTGAGTCAGAAAATATACGTAGCGGCACGGCTGTGATACCGCTCGAGCTTCTCGAGCAAAAATAAATGCTAAAGATCATCTAGAATTCATAGAGCCCAATTTATAAAAAAACATCTTTGGCCCATTTTCACAGGATGTTCAAACTACGAATAAATTATGTATGCCCATGGTTAATCAGCCTCAATTTTTTTTCCCGTGCCTGAGAAATAACCCTTCATTTGTTCAACTTCAAAGAGGGCAGAACCAGTGGAGAGAGGGCTGGGCTAAGTATTCAGTTTGCACTCTGTATTTATGAACAGGACCTTACGGCGATGCTGCCGGTAGTGAGGGAAGTGAAGGGGAGACCTGGCCTCAGTCACCCCATAGGTCCCCCTTAGTTTTATAGCCCGTGCTATATAATACTCAAAGGGCAGGAAAAAAAAACCCACTACAGACACTTATGAGAAATGTTGGATTTTGCATAGTTATAATCAGTTCTTTAGAATTATGGCTCCTGCTGTTAGAGGGACATATCCGTATTCAGCACTGCATATAGAGTGCCCTTTATAAATATGGCTTACCATGTATGTTCATCTCGTGCCAAGATTGGTTTGGAAGAAACTGCAAAACAATTTTCACTCTTCTCTCTACATACACATTTCTACTAAATTTCCCAGCAGCTGGTCCTTGGGACACAACTGGCAGAAGGCTTTTGACTGAAAGCCGGAGAGAGAAATCTTTTAGGCAAATATCACTCTAGATGAAACACTTTGCGTGTTTCTGAGCGGAGCAGGGCCCTTTTCCATCTGACAGCCACAAAAATTGAATCTTGCTGCTTACACTGGAGGCTGGAATTTTTTTAAAAGTTTTGCTGGGGCCAGATCTGCATCGTGTAGGCACCGTGAGGCCCTTCCAGCACTGGAGTGTTTTCGGAAAGTTTAAGTAAAATTATTAATTATTTAATTCTTCTAATAAAAAATTAATTGAATTTTAGAACAAAAGAAAGTGCAAATATCACCATTCTATATTTAGGTTTGGAAACTAAGCTGTGGGGGTGACTTAGGAAAGAAGAGAATGAAAATGCAAATGTCCCATTATATTCTGCTTAACCTGTTATCTGATAATATCCCTTGTGCTGTTGAGTTTGTCCTATCTCAACATCATCAAACATAAGGGGAAGGAATCAGCAGTGGTCTTAATATGGGAAACTCCTAGATGGGTTACATTGTCCACCCTTGTTTGGTGTTCACTGCCACACAAGGTCCCAAGTCAATGCAAACCAAAAGGCACCCATTTACTAAGGATGCCCTGAGCAGACCTGGGATTTTAAAAGGGTGTCTGGGATACCTGGGGTCTTTAAGAAAAAATCTTCAGCCTAACTATAGGTTTGCCCCAGTCTATGTTTCAATGTCACCTTGACAAGGAAGCGGGTTGGGATGGTTGTGAATGGTGGGGCATGGCAGAACCACGTAGACACGTCACTGCTGCCTCTGGACCCAATCCTGCGAGATGTTACGTACCCAAATGCCTGGGATCGCCACTTCATTTTGAGCACCTGCATAGCCCAGACACGTGTTTAAAGCTCTGAGCCGAACCAAACCAAGTGTGGGCAGCGGGAGGGACCTGTCCTCGGGGGGAGCTTCTTGCTGCACAAGGAGCCAATTAACAATTGTATATTCAACAGCTTCCAAAACCTGACCTGCGTCTTTAAAGAGAGCTCACCCGGCACTTATTCTTGCTGCTGAGATGAATTTCAGCTTCTGCAGTGGCATACAGATGGAGGCGAGTATTTATAATGGCTGTGCCGTGGCTGTTAAGTGCTGCCATTTTATTGTATTTGGAGGGGGAGTAGTTTAACAAGACTGCTACCAACAAACAGCACAACATTTCCAGGCGTCTCTTTGCAAGTCACGGTCAAGAGGAAAATAATTTCCATATGCTGGCCTTGTGTCTTGAATTTTATAGAAGTCAGAGGGATATTTATTCCCCAGAGCAATGCTTAGTTTTTCTAAAAAAAGTAATGCTCTATATTTTCTTAAAACCTTGGATTTAAACCAAGAATCAGTATTTAATTCTTCTCTTAAGTAAAAATTAGGACAAACTAATATTTATTTATTTTAAAATATCCTCTGTAGCTTTACAATAAACGGTTAGAGCACAATGCAATCCTCCTCCATACACGAAGCATCTTTTTAATATGCCCTATCATGAAATTAATTGGACATTAAATAGCAGGAGAAAGACACATAATAAAACCTGCAGTTATCACAGTTCCCAGTGTGACAATACCCAAAGGTTTGAAGGTTTAGTTAAGCTCCAAAAGTTTAAATACTTTTCCAAACCTCGTTGGGCTAGAAACGAGCAGGCTTTCTCATCAGGATTCCCAGTATTCCTGGGTTTGGCCGTGGCTACGCAGACTGTCAGAAAAGCCTTTGTTACAAACCTCCACTAATCCCACTTGTGTCAAAAATGAGGAAATGCAGTGCCCGTGCACCAGCAGCGCAGAGAGGAAAGTTAATCATTTGGACTTTTCAGAAAAAAAAACTGGGGTTTGGAATTATTCCTATCCAAAATGTACCCCGTCCTGATTAGACTTCAGAAGAAAAAGATTAAGCAATCATTTTTGCGTCAGTATTTGAGAAACTGGGAAAGCTCTGTCCAAAGCTTAGGCATGCCAACTGTGACTGAGTACTTTAAAATCTTGAGTGGAAAGTATCTTTTTCAGTAAGAATTAAAGCTTCTTAAGTTCATCTTTTTTTGAGACTCTTTGGACAGCTCTGATTGCGTTCCTGTGTGTGCAAAGCGAGTGAGTCAAAAGTGTAACAGGATGCTGAAATGATACCAGAGGTCTCTTAGAAATTAAAGCTAGATGCCCTCATTTCCTTGCAGAATCCATGCCCTGGCTGTCTCGTGTCTTCCAGAAATCCAGGCTGCCTCCTCTCCTGCCGGCACGCGTACATGGTGTGTCGGACGGTGTGTCATGGGGTTCACCCACGTGGGATGGCTGGAGGACACCAAGTGCAGTATGCAGAGAAGAATGACCACCTGCAGCTCTGGGGCACCTAAACCATCTCTCCAAAAAGCAAAAATCCCAGGGAAAAATGCTCTGTTTCAAAAATCCCTCTCATTTTATTTTTAACAAAAGCACAGACTTTGAAAATCAAGTAGACCCTTAAAATAGCTCTAAACCTAATTTTCCCTAAAAAAGCTCTTTGCAGGGGGAAAAAAAAATACCCGATCTTTGTATTATTCTGTGAAGATTTTGCATCTGGGCATTCCTATCATTTCCAAACTTTTCCGTAATGCAGCGCACAGAGACCAGACTGGGAGAGAAACCCTTCCTTCGAGAGCATTACAGTTGTGCGACAATATGGCTCTTCCCCGACTTTATTTTTGACTTCCTGTGAGAATTAAACAGATTGAAATGTACCGAGTTTGGGAGTGAAGGGAGAAACGTCTTAATTAACTGCCCGGAGAGCACTGTTCCTAGTTGGGTTGGCAGCACGTCATCTCCAATGGGCCTTCCATGGTCCAGAGGCAGAGAATAAGGTATGGCAAAGATATGAAAACTTTTTCAGGTCCCGTTCTTCAGAGTTGATAGCAGGCAATAGAGCAACCTCGCCAGATTTCTCTTGTTCTTAACATTTCAGGGGAATGTTGGGTTTTTTCCCCCTCAGAAGAGAAATCAGGGCATAACATTGCATTTTCTGATTCACGGTCCAGCTGAAAGCATCATGCGGTGGGCAGCAGCCTAGCGAGCCTGTAACACTTGGGGCTGAACTGTGTGGCTGAACGCTAAACAGACACAGAATTTAAAATGAAATCTAATAGTAATGGTTCATCAAAAGACTAAGCCAGCTGTGGTGACAAAGACGACTGAAGTTAAAGACTAGAGAAGAAAGCGTGCTTGGAAGAGGGTCAAAAGTATTTTGAATGTTTGCATTCCTTTTTTGGGGGAATATATATATATTTAGTCCCACATTTGTTTCAAATGTTTTGATCCCTCTATTCTGATCTTTTTCAGTGCCTTTTTCTAGACAAGAGATGTCAGGCAAGGACCACCTCAAAAAAAAAGCATGGTATGACTCAAAGACAGGTCCTGATGTTAAATGAAGGAGAACCTCCTATTCCAGCTAAACAAAAAGCATCTGCCGAATACTTGCCAATCCAGAAGCAGAATTTAGAAGATTCATTTTAAAATGCTCCTCCAGCTACTTTTTGAGACTGGTTTGGCTTGAGCCTGAAGAGGCAGTTATTTAAGCACTTGAAAGAGACTAAAGGCTCAAGTCTAATCTCAAATACTCAAATGCATATCACCAGGTATCTCAAAAAATCCATGATTGTACTTGCACATGCATGCCCAGGAGTATATTTTCCAAGACACGCAGAGATGCAAACCCACGGATTGGAGATTAGAAATGAGCCGCAACGGTTGAACTCAAAATTATGTTTTTTTTTAAAAATTGTATCATGACCTTCCAAAAGAGTATAATTGTTTGATTCCAGTGTTGTGGAGAATATAGGATTTCTAAACGTTTGGTGAATCACATGCATGTTAATTCTTAAAAATAACTCTTTCGTTTGTTATTACAATTGATTGATTTTTCTTTGGTTCTACAAATACACGTTACAGCTTAGCAATTTAAAGCACTTGTGAAATCTTACAGGACTGTGCTGTAAAATTTGACCAGCATTCATTAGTGAAGACAAACACCCAGCCTTTTAGGCTGATGTAGGAAAAGTAGATATTTGTGAGCTGAGTGCAGTTTCTCTACGCAGTTCCAATAGTCCCCATGTACCCTCGCCCCTGTTACACAGAAAGTTAGGATATAATGTGAAAGACCTAGTCTGGTTAATACTAGACTTGAATTTTGGATCATCTGAGATAAAAATATGGGCTTTTCCAGCTCGGAGTGATGAATGGACTTTGCCGTTTAGGAACTATAAACGAACTTGTCTCCCTTGTGTCATCAGCGGGTTCCAAATAAAGCTTCCAGAATGCCCACGCAAATCTAATTTCATCAGTTCTTGTGCTATTAGACCGTGCAAAGAGAAGAAGTTAAGTCAGACAACCCACAACTGGAATCTATTCTTCCCCCCGCGCATCTAAAAATACACTAACTTTACAGAGTCCTACGGAGACTGGATACCCTTTGGCCAGCAACAGCTTGCCTCTCGCAACACGGGGGTGCACCTTGCCAAGCACTAACAACATAAAATCTTTTGGCGCGTGTCCCATCCCTCTGCAAAGGCTGGGGCAGGAGGGGATGCTCGCCCGTAACGGGTACCACCTGCGCTCCGCTCCCCTCCAGTGTCAGCTGGCACAGCCCCCCCTCCCCAAGCACAGGCTTCGAATGGGTGGCGATGAGAAAATTGGGATTCCTGGCAAAACCAGCCGGCGCAAGTCTTGCTCTTGATAGGCTTGAAAAATGGGGTGTGAGGATTTTTCCATCCGAGCAAAAGGCAATTTTCAAGGACAAAATCTCCAAGAATAAACTCAGTTTTTCCATCTCTGAGCACATTTGGCTGTTGTTTAGTATTTTATTTGTTTAGCACCTATCATGCAGTGGGTGCTTTACAAACAAACACAGAAGTGAAGGTTTTCACCCTTTAAATGTATAAAAGACGTGGCTGTCATGACCGACAAGCAGTATCAGGAAAAATAAAAAGGGAAAGAAGATCAGATGTTGCAGCCACAGGATTGTGTGCTTTTTCACAGCATTATTTGTGCACTTCGGGGGGGGTTTGGTTGCCTGTTGCTTGTGCTTCACCATTTGCTTGTCTTTAACCTGGTTTCCAAGTGAAATGAGGCTTAAACTATTGCATGCTCTGTAGGAGCATCTGTTGGTCTGTCAGTCCTCCCAGGAAACTTTTTAACCTGTCGTACAATTTCAACCAAATTTCACAGAAGATAGCAAATTGCTGGGACTTCTTCCCACGTTTGCAGATTTTCTGTAGGATGAATAAACCTTTTGGAGATACTCTAAATAACACAAGTGCCTTTTCTTTCCCTCCATAGCCCACTGATATGGCAGCAGTTGGCCTGAGGACAGTATGCATCCATAGGACAAGCAGGGAGGCACCTTCTTCTGTGCTTCTTATCCTTCGGCTCAGTCTCCCAGGCTTGACATTGAAACAGATTTGCAGAGAATCAACCTAGCTGAATAACTATAGTTTTGCCAACTTGTCTCAATGCTTTGTCCATTTACATAATAAAGACATTTCTGGTAACATCCAGCCCATGTTTCCAAGTAGGCAGCAGATTTATCAGGAGGTTAGTAAGAGTGCTTCATCCCCTGTCCCCGGGGGAAGGTAACTTTCTGAATTTTGTCAGGACACAAGACAACAGGGGGGATAATACATTTGTTGGTCCTCTTAGAAACCTTGCATGTTGCCAGGCTGAACACTTTGCAGGAGATCCCCTTGATTCTTGTGTTGCTTGCTTGCTTGAAGTAACCCAGAGATAATATTTCTAGAGCCTTTTTGTTATTCATGGAGAAGTCTGGACTAATAGCTCAACACCCTTTTTGTCTGATAAGCACTTTACAAAGTAGATCCATAGTGGGAAACACTTGATTTCTGGGCTGAATGTGGAAGAAGACAAGGTCTTCCATTTTGCTATGAAATAGAGAGTTTGGGGTTTAAAATAAAAGACTAATTTATTCCCTTGTCCAGTTCACAGATTTCCCTTGCTCTTTGCCTGTGCTATTATGAGTGATGGGAGAATTTGCTTTTACTCTTATATGTGATGTTTCCCACACCTTTGAGGTTTCCTTTTATTGGACAGGGGTGACCACTGATGTCCCCATGATGCTTTGCCGAGGGTTTGGTATCCATACCTAGAAAGATGTTGCACCTCATTTGGCTATGAAGGGGTGCATCAAAAGTAGCTGCCTGCAAAACTCTTGTGAATATGACAACTGGGACTTGCAAACCTCAGCAAGCAGTTGGGAAAACAAGTTGAGGCAGTTTGGGAACCCAACTAAAAGGGATGGATTTGTGAAATCCCCGGAGCGGCTACCTTTCCCAGTAACCACGACTACTACTTTAACTTAGAGCTCAAATTCCAGTCCTCCTCTTCACCACTCTCACCCCCTTAAAAGTTACCCACTTATCATAGAATGTGAAAATTTGATACAAACTCATGTTGTTGATAGAGGAAATGCCAGACTTGGGCGAATGCGTAGTTACTGCAGATGCTGTTCATCTGTGCTTCCTCAGCTCTTTTGGGGGGTCTGAAGAGTTTGGATTCCTACTTCTTCATTCCCTCCTCATTTCTTCTCTTTCTTCCCGCTTTGGATCCAGTGATCTGAGTGAGGACAAGAAGCACCACTAAATCGGAGGGTCTCCCATGCCTCCAGCAACAGGAAATGTGGCTGTGCCTCTGTGATTTATTGCAGCGTTGGTGTTCATGTCGTTATTGTTAGGGGGGTTGTAACTATTTAAAAACCCCATTTTCATATAGCTTGTCCATAAAAATTCACTCCAGGTACATTCTCAGCAAAGGAATAGTTTAAATGAAAAGAAAAAAAAAAATCTCAAAATGTTTTCGGAGGTTTTATGTCATTCTGCCGTAGGTTTTTTGAATCATACATTTTGGCTTGTGTGTTTTTCCATGAAGTTCACATAAAAAGGGATTTAAATAGAAAAAATAGGGTCAGGTAAATATTAAAAAGCCCATAAAAATGAAAGATGGGTGTAAATATATACATAATAAGAAGAACGTTCCAAAATTTTAACAATTGAGAACATTTTTTGAATATTCTGATTATGTTTCTTCTCTGGAAATTTGCATTTTGCCTTGTGTTTCAAAACCAACAAAATGAAATGACAGGGCTCAAATTCAAAATTGACTGAAATCTGTATAAAATCCTAGAAAGTGCTTTTTAAAGGATATATCTCTGCATTATGGTACAGTTTGAGCTGGGAACGGTCTTCACGATACAGAACTTCACTCTAGTCAGATAGATAACGCCATAGGGCTACATTAGACCTTAGTCTTTGAGAAAGATGTAGCACTCCATCTGTTTCCTGAATTAACCAAGAGCCAGATGAAATTCAATCCTTTGTGGCCTTTCTTATCTAGGGGGGATAATAGACATGGTTCAATACATCCCGTTTTATGCTGATTCAGATTTCTTGAGTGAGGCTGGGAAGGAAAGACAATTTCAGCCAAGATGCCGCTTTTGCTCACCTGTTCCCTTGTCACCTAAATAAGAGCAGCTGGTAGAAAATCAGTTCTGTCACTACCTTGTTAGGCGAGGTGCTAAAATCCTTTATGGACTTGTGACGCAGCTAATAGTCTGATCATTAGATATTTAAAAGTATATAATGACATTTTAATAAGTATTGCCTACACACACAGAATTTGGGGTGCTATCCAGTCTTCCTTCTGCTCCTGGCATCACAGTACTCTGGATGGATTTGAAAAATTATCCCTCCTCACCTTTCCAGGCTACATCTCATAAGAAGAAGTCCTGTGCATTTTCTCTATCAGCAAAGCATCTGAAACCACCACGTTTTGAGCAAAGAGCCAGCAGAACAGGTAGCTTAAAAAAATGTCTAAACCAAATGTTTTCCCAATAGAACTTCATGGCTTAGAAGAATCATAGAATCATAGAATCAGAGAATCATTTAGGTTGGAAAAGACCTTTAAGATCGAGTCCAACCGTAGAAAGGACTCTGCAAGGTTATAGCTTCGCTGCTGCTCAGGTCACTGTCCAGAGACAGCTTAAATGGAATAGTCCATTCACCCGTTCCACCAGCAATCACTTTCTGTGGATTCTTACCTTCACAATTGTCACAGCTGTGGCTTAAGTCAAAATTAAGATATGGCATGTCCATCTGATTGACTTTGTGCAAGCTTTTGCATCTCTTGGAGGAGCAGCCGCCGAGCTTCTGGCCATGCAACCTGGTTGGGAGCAAAATGTCCCCTAAAATGGGTGTCAAATCACTTGC
>NW_009216805.1:13513-13890 GCF_000690835.1 Fulmarus glacialis | reverse complement strand
CGGGGCTGGCTGCTCCCCCCATCACCCAGAGGGGACACCCCCTTTGTTCCCTCCTCTTCTGCCGGGTTTCCTTCTGCGATTCCCGTTTCCTTCTGCGATTCCCATTTCCTTCTGCGTTGCCATCGCGGCGTTTCCCCGTTCCCTCGTTAGGGAGGCGATGGGAATGGGTGATTGACTGTCCCTGCCTCGCTCTGCTGCCGGTTGGGAAACCAGGTTTTCTGCCCTGCAGGATTCTGCCTCCTTTCTTCGCTTCCCCCCCTCGCCCCCTTCCTGATGCTGCTTCCCCATGTCAGAACCAGGAGGGGGGCAGCCAGGAAAACTTTCACATCTCTGCTTTAATGTGGAGCAAAAGAGTCCAGCGACTGCCTCCTCCTTCC
>NW_009216805.1:11468-13291 GCF_000690835.1 Fulmarus glacialis | reverse complement strand
CCTGCCCGCACCCCTTCCCCTTTTGCTGTGGGGATCAGGGCAGGGGGGGATGAAAATGCTGCTTCTGGGGAGGCACAGGCCCTTCCTCACTCGTCGTTTGGGAAGCTGGGTGGCACGGTTCCTCACAATTTCCCAAAATAAGAGTGTTCAAGGCATTTAAAAACGCTCTCCCTTCCCCTCTGCGCCTAGAAAGAAGGGTCTCTTTGATGGCGGGGGGTGCTTTGCCAGGAAGAGAGGAGGAGGAGGAGGAGGAGGTGGTTTGGGCAAGCGGAGGGTAGCTGAAAGCAAGGAGGAAGAGCGACAGCATATGGATGCGATCGTATCGATTCGCTTTAGCTGCCTTTCCTTCCTCGCCTTCTGTTTGCTGAAATCACCCCCTGAAAAGGGATTTTTTTTTTTTTTTTAAATTTTTTTTTTTTTTTGAGCCTGCCTTGGCTGCTGACAGGCTGGAGGAGGAAGGGGGGGTATGAGCCCGTGGGGAACGGCGTCCTTCTGGAAGAAGGTGTGGGAGGTTTTGACTCTTATTTCTCGGTGTTCTTCGGTGGGGGTTGGGGAAGGATTGCAACAACAAGCGTTCAAGAGGACGGTGGTTTTTAAGGATTGTGCATGGTTGGCTACCGGCAGAGGATCGCATGCCTTCTCACCGGGAGGGCCGGCTGTGTTTGAGCTGTCTAGGTGTGCAGGGAGAGCCCCCCACCCCTTGAAATGCCGGTGCTCTGCTCTGGCACATCACTGGATTTTAAATGGTCCGTGATGCTCCTGTCACCGGGGGCAAACACGATTTCAGCTCACGTGGGCGTCGGGGGAGCTCGGTGCAGCCGTCGAGCCGGGGTGCCGCCGCTGGGGCCCGGCGCCCTCGGGGTGAAACGACGCCCTCGCCGCGTTTGCACCTTATCCGAAACGGGTTTTGTGTCCCCGTGGACGGGTGTCTGTAGGGATCCCCCTGCCTCGCCGTGATTTAGGAGCATGCCTGGAATTTGTTGCATTCCTGGGCGCATCTGAGCTGCTGATTGCCCGGTGGTGGGAAACAGCCAAAAAGACCCATCTCGGGGCTGGCGACCTGGTTTCCGAGCCGTTAAGATCTTCAGCGCGAGGTGCAACCTTCGCTTCGGCGCTTTTCCTGATCACGAGGCTGCGTGAAACCGAATGTGACGTGCAGCTGACAGGGAGCATCCATCTTTGCAGCGCTGCGGTTTGCCCGTGCCGAGAGTGGCCTGGCTTCCTCTTCCGACCCCCGCCGGTCGTGGCACCCGGCTCCGCTCGGAGCATCCCGGTCCCTGCTGTGCTCCCGGCTGCTCTGGCGCAGGGCGAGAGATCGCTGCCTCCTTTCAAATGTTTCTGGGAGGGGGAGAGCAGAAATATCTACTCGGCAGAGTTAATTAAACTTAAGATGCTCTTGAAAGTGTCTTTTCTGCCAATGTTTTCTTCCGAGGGAGCGGTGCTGGGCTCGTGATCAACCGCTCGCAAGATGCAGGGGGGTTTAAATGAGAGGAGCTTCCCGGATTCATTCACTGAGCTGCTTTCATCGCTCGCTACTCCTTTCAGCATTTAAGGAAAAACAATCACTGAAGCTTTTTTTTTTTAATTTATTTCCCTGTTAACTGACAATTCTCTACGCTTTGTTCTCCCCCCCTCCAACTACAAACCGCTCGCTGGACCGGGGTCTTGCGGCGGGTAGGGGGCTGCGGCCCCTGCGCGTGGGATAACTCGCCCCTTTTTGGGAGCCAGCCTTTGTCTGGCGAGCGGCCCCGCTCATCCCGGCTCGGAAGGAGTCCTGTTGCACCACTCGGTTGTAAGAATCGCTGATTTTTAAAACATTTTGG
>NW_009216805.1:516-11235 GCF_000690835.1 Fulmarus glacialis | reverse complement strand
AAAAGAGATTGGCTATAAATCTAATCCCCGTGTAAAGCTATCCACCTCGCGCGCAGAAATTCAACCTATCAGGCCGTGCCACATGTCGTTGCGGTTTTATAGCGTTGGATCGACTGCTGGAAGATGGAGAAGAAACTTACTTTTACGCGGAGCTGCCGTGCCGAGACCTCGCCGGTGCTTCTGCGCGGGCAGGTCGAGCGCAGACGCGGTTTGGGGATCCATTTGCTTCCGTAGGTCCTTGGTGCCGTGAGCGATCCCTCCGTGGAAAGCCGTGGTTTTGGGTTTTGTCCAGAGACTCGTGGATTTCTGCTCCTTAATGTCAAGGCGGTTCAGAGGAGCCCGGTTACAGATGGCTGGGGTTTCATTTGCTGTGACTTTTTTTTGTTGCATGTAGGTTATCTTGCAGGTTTTTTTAAACACGTGGGATGATGTATCGCTGTTCCATAACTTAGTTTGCATCATCTCGGGGCGATGCACCAAGCAACGGGGCCTGGGAAGTGAGATATTGAGATGAGCCCGTATTTCTCTCCTTCACTGTTATGGATAGATTTCAAGTAATTTCTCTTGATTGATTGGTTTCAGTATTTCAGGTAATTTGGCTATTTAAAAAAAAAAACAAAAATCATAAATATTCTCTGCATCAGCTGCGCTTTCTTCGGGAAGTTTCTGTGGAAAGCGGTGGAAAAGCGAGGAGCTGTGCTCTCTTGCGTCCCAGTGGACCGTCTGCCTGGGGAGAGGCTCGTTTTGCCGTGGCACTTACTTATTGCGAGAGGTGGAGCTGGAATGCTTATCTGGGTCATTTGAAAAAGAGATTTTTTTAAAAATTATTTTCTTCCCTTAAAGAGCATTACTCTGAAATTGAGACTTTGACAAATACCCACCCGGTGTGATGCTCGGGGTCTTGCTTTCGGGGGCTTGGACAGCCCAGCTTGCCCATGCTCTCACGGTGCGGTTGGGGTGAATGACAAAGCTTTGTGGCCAGAGGGATGCCGGTGGCCCGTGGATGTGCACTGCTTCTTGTTTTGCTGCTTTTTTTTTTTTGGTTAAAGCTGGAAATGAATGGACATAAAGTTTAGTTAACCTTAAAATGGAGCCACGTACCTGGTGGTTGTCCTGGTGCTCTCCAGCTCTCCCTGGAGCAGTTGAGGCCCTTCCCTGAGCATCGCCAGCCGAGCACAGCGTCCCAAGCTTTCCTGCTGCTTCCCGGATCTCCAGCTAAACTGGAAACCGTCCTTCGGACACCAAATTTGGAGAGAACCTGATTTGGAGAGAAATTATTTCCCAGGTTAATTGGGCAGAGGATGGAAGCCGTCCCGGCGTCGTGGTGGTGCCTGGGTCCAGCGAGGGACGTCGCTCGGCTTCAGTGGGGCTACAGAGAGAAACCACCTCGGGCTGGGGAGGGGAACTGGGACCCGGGGACCCCCGGGTGTGGGGGGGTTCGGTTGGGCATCTCAGGTCCCGTCCTTGAGCTGGGCGGCTTTTTCATCTCGTACGTATTTCCTTGGAGGCATTCCTTGCCATTTGCTCTCTCCCCTTCAGATGCCCAGAATCTTAAAGAATGCTGTTAGGATTTTTTTTTTTTCCCCATGGAATCAAGGAAAACTGAAGTAGTTTCAGGGTTTTTTTTGTTATTTTCCCCAGTGTGACCAACATAACTGGGGCAACGAGCTCTGTGTAATGAATAGAAGAGTGAGGTTCTCCCTCCGTTTGTTTTAACAACTCTAGGAGCTACTTCTAACAAAAGTTTTCAAGTAGAGCTCTGGCCCGTTTGCTGATAATTCTGCCCTAAGGTACAGGGGCTTCCTTGTGTTGACGAATCGGTTCCCTCCTGTTGCCTTACGGTCTTGTCTTGTGCAAAACCAGAGTGGGTGATTACCCCAGGTTGGATGTTTTTAGGTCTGTCAGGTGCCTCGTTGCATGCACAGACCTCAGAAAGCTCATCCCCATACAGGGAAGAGGCTACGTGCTGGGATTTATTCTTTTTTTTTTTTATTCTCCATGATTTTCATATAAATGTGGCATATCGCTTCTAATTGCTTGCTGTCAGCCCTCACAAAGATGGGATTATTTGAGATGCATTGAGGAAAGGGGGATAACACTAAACTTTGGATCACAATTCGTTTTGCAACTCTGCCCCTTGGACGCGGAATATTATCCGGTTATTTGTGATAACGGTATCCAGAATATGCCTGAAATCCTTCTGAAGACCAGCACCAGCATTTGGAATTTGGAGGGTGTGAGGAGAGGCGCTTCCAAGCCTCCTCTCTAAAATTAGACTGAAGACCGGCGCGGAGGAGTCTATAAAAGAGCCTTGGGGGCTTTTTTCCACGGAGCATCGACGCGACCGTTGCATGTTGGTCCTGCGAAGCCGCATCCATTTTGTTTCACCCTAATCAAAGTCTTTCGGGCTCACGGCGGCAGGTATTTCCAGGTGGGTGGTACCAACTCCGGTGGAGCCATGCGTGTGCTGAAATGGCTTAACAGGCTTTCACTGGATAAAGGGTGCTACTGCTCAGGTTTGAGTGTGTATTTTGGGGCTGAACGCTGAAATTGTCCGATTTTGGAGTCCCAACAGTATATTAGAGGCAGCCCTCGCTTACAAGTCCTGCTTGTTTCCTCGAGGTTGGAGGAGCATCCTGCCGGATGATTGGAAGAGTTGCGAGAGGGGAGAGAGAGGCCTTAAAAGACCGTTAAGGTGGTGACGGAAAGCAAAAGCCAGAGAAATTCTCGGTTTGGGCTGAAATGAGCTGTGTCTCCTCCGATCCCGCAGCGCAACGGGGAGCGGCGAGGAAGGAGGAAAGGTGTCCTGTTGTGCTCAGAGTCACGGGAGGATCTGCCCCGAGCCGTGCGTTTCCTCCCGCTTATTGGTTTTCATTGCAGCGGTTGGCGTTCCTCGTAGCGGTTCTTTTCCCGTGTAAATTTTTCATGCCTGGTCTTTAAAGGCAAACCTCGCTGCTGTTGAATATGCAAACGCGCGGTGCCCTCGGTGGGGTGGCGGGTGCATGCGCTCTCCCAGCATGCCGGCTGCCGGAGCCGTGCGCTGGTGCCTTTCGGGCGCCTGCGTCAAAATAGCAGCTCGGTACGGCTGCGCGGGGGCCAGCCCGTGCTAATAGTAAAATAACTTGTGGCCGTGTGCCTTTCGGTTCAATGGAAGAGTTAAAAATGCCTTAAAACACCCAGTTTTGGGTCCTGTAGGGTCAGTGGTAGCAGTACTGCTGGACTTGGGCTGCTGGGACAAATTGTAGTGACCACAAGCTCGAACTGCCTGAAGCCAATAAGTGTATTTTTCCAGAGTATCCTGGATTTAGGCCTCATTTTCATTGGATCTCAGAAAATGAAGGCAAGAATCCTGTTTCTTTGGGATTAGACCTAACCAAAACCCATCTGTCATCTTGGGAAGAGGATGCCGCTGCTTACTGCCTGTTTTCCATCTTCTGGACCTGCAGCTTTGGGTTATGCCCTGGGCGCAGAGCCGCTGTGTGCTTCGATACACGAAGACAAAATGTTTCAATACTTACCTTTCATTCCAGTTAATGCTCTGGTTCGGTATCGGGGGCTAGAAACAGGATCTTTATCACCAAACCTGCATAAAGATAAATATTTGCAGGGAATAGAAACCCTTCTGCATGTGGAATCTTGAAGCATTGCCTTTCCCCATCCAAATCTTTCCGGGCCTGATATTGCGGTCTCGCATGGCCGGGGTTCCCCTGGAGAGCAGATGAGCCCATCCCTCCTCTTCCCAAGGCAGAGGGGTCCCAAGAAGCAAGCTACGGAAACGGGATTTTGGAGGAAAGAGGCCGGACCTCTCCCTGCTGTCTTGGTCAGCTCGTGTGTTGGGATCAGGCTTTTTATCCCTCTTCTGCCCAGCCTGAATACCTTTTGGTCGCGTCCCTACCAGCAAGGAAACATGGAAGTGTGTTTCTTCAAGCTCCCAGCAAGGCAGGAGGATGTGTTCTCCTGAAGTGCCTCTCACTGGAGACTAAATCTAGCTCTTTTCCTCCAGACTGTTCGCCCTGGCGAGGTGCTTTGGGCTGTAAGTCAGCTCCGGCTCCCCGGTCTCCTCCGGTCCGTGCGAGAAGCTTTCTCCTCGACATCCCGGCACGAAGGCTGGCAAAGCAAACGTCTGAGATCTCGCTCTGCGCCTTGGTATCTCATCCTCCCTCCGAGGAGCAGGGGAGACGTGAAGGGAGATGGATAACCTGAAATCCTCCTGCCGACGAGGTTTTTGCTGCTGACAAGTTCTGGGTTTAACAGTTTGCTTGTCCTTTTTCTTTTTTTTTTTCTCCTGACTGCCTAATGCAGTTTGTAGGAGAAGAAAGATAATTCACTTTAATGAATTATAAAACTTGTTTCACTGCAGTGGGTCTTCATTTTTCCTTTTGTGTGCAGCAGAGTCACTGTTTGAGTGGAATAAAATTAACTTAGTCCCTGAAAAGACAAAAGAGCTGAAACTCCTCGCTGCTGAGAGGAGCTGAGGGAGGGAGGGGGCAGGACATTATCTCGAAGGCCCCATATGCTTTGCCAATCGTAATGTTTTGGGTTTTTTTTTGGTAATCTGGAGTTCTAAATTTAAACACTTTGCCATTTAAAAATGGTTCTTTTATGTATATATGCTTTTGTTTTCCCAGTCAGTTGCTGAGAGCTATACGCATGTATCCAGAAACAAACTGTGTAAAGTTAATGAAACTCTGCAGCCTCTTTACAAACATCTACAGGTGTAGTCTCTCCATCTGCACTCCGGCAACTACCCGCGTTTAGTGAGAGACTGAGGTATTGAATGGAAAACCTCCTTGTCCTTTATGCTGCGTGACTTGCTACGTAATCGTAGGGAGTTTTAAAGATTTATGCTGTAAGGTATTCGTTAAAGTTGGATCGTTGTCTCAGGTGGCTGAGTGAAGGTCCACACCAGGGCTCGGACTGGGGAGTGGCTGGAAATCTGGGCATCAGCTGAGCTGCTCCCAGTTTAAAACCACCCTTTGGGTGATGGTTTGTAGTGATTACCCCGAGCGGGTGACTGATGCGCGGGGTGTAGCCCGTGCAGGTGGAGATGCTGCTCCCGTATCTGGAATGAAGCTCTCGGCTCCTCAAACATGTCTATTAATGGCCCGTGCAGCCTGGCTTACCTTTGTCACCAGCCAAGAGATGATGCTCCGTAGATTTTTGTTGTTTTTAAAAGGGAATTTTGAGTGAAAGGAAATCAATCAGACAGATGCAGACTTTCAGAGAGTTTCAAAATGGTTGCTTGGTAATAGTCCCTTGTTGAATAAGTCCAAACCTAATGCATTTTCCCCTTCTGTGAATCACTCCTTAACTTGCTTCTTATTAAAGTCCCTGATTCTAATTTAATCTTGGAGACCTGACAAGTTTAAATACCTACTAGTGCAGCGTGAGTCCCATTTGGCATTTCAATAGCTTATTGTTTTAGTCCCTGCAACAATTTCAACAAACCAGCGGCCGCGTGGAGGAAGGCGGCACTTCGGTGTCCATGGATGGAGTCTCCGCTCTTGATTCGGAGGCACCAGTTTAACGTAACGCTGCGTGTTCAGTTGCCCTGGATCAACACACGTGTCCACTGAAATAGAGGAAAGACGCTAATATACCTGTTTTTAAAGGAGTGGCTTTTAACGGAAGATCAGATCCTGAATTTCTTTAGCAATACCATTTTAAAATAATCTCCCTTCTGGGCTTAGCTGTATTTAGTCAGTGGGTTTCACTGAGATTTGGATAAATCGAAGGAACGACGGGTCGGGAAGCTTGCTGCAAGCCACCAAGGATGTCTTAATAAATTGCTGGGCACCATATGGCAGCTTTGGGTGTTTCTCTCGGTGTGCCGGCGAGCCCATTTTCTCGATGCCTTACAAATGGGGTTGGTTGGACCGCCGGCAGCCCCCGGACTCCTTGCTTTCTCTTCCCCCTATGGACTTTGTTGTTGTTTTGCTCTCACGCTGGCATTTTTATGCTAATTGTACTTGCTTTACTCTCGTTTAGTCTGCTGCTCTGAGATACGTGGACCCAAAGTGCCGCTTGCTAGTTTTACGTTTCAGCGCTGAAAACAACCGGACTGGGAAGCCGGCAGCTGCTGGACATGGTTAGCTTCCCACGCTTTGTGGTGAGGATAGAAATAGGACTGCCGTCCATTCGCTTTCCGGTGGGATAGCACCGTGATGAAAATATCGCATTGCAGCTAGTCGGTGGTGTCATGGATGGTGACCGGTCTGTTAAACTTGCCTTTAGAAGTGAGTGAGGGGAGCTAACCTTGGCACTGTGCTGAAAAATTCAACGGAGATCAGTCAAAGGACAGATCTGAGCCTTGGTTGTGTTGCATTTTAGAGAGAATTGATCGTTTTAGAGCGGTTAACCCCAGACCTGGACTGAACTTAGGTAGCAGGGTTGTGCCGGTTGGGACTAGCCCATAGAAAATGAAATAACTGTGAATTACGCTGAGGCAGTCCTGGCGGTCTTTTCCTGGTGAACATTGTTCTGCTTCATGTGAGTTTGCTGGTGAAACCTTGTTAACCGGTTCCTTTGTCTTGAGATTAGCAAGCACTGAAGTTGTATTGAATGGCAATTTAGGTCTCTAGTTTAAAAAAAAATTCATTCCTTCCCTCATGTAATCGTCTTCCAGTTTTACCAAAATATTTTTCAGAGTACTCGTTGCTAGTCTGAAGCTGTATTACGATGATGACGATCATCTGCTTGCTATTAGCTAATGAGAAGGAAGGAAAGTCAGTCCAAAAAACATGAAGAGGAGGGGATTTGGTCCAGGATCCCTCTGTTTTGGAGGAGAAGAGGCAGCTCGGGTGACAGGTTTATACACAAAGGACAGCGCAGGTGGGGAAGAAGCAACGAGGGAAGAGATGAGTCCTGGTGAAACCCACCCTATTCCCACCGCTCGCTTTGAGAAAGCTGTCCCGTTTGGGTCCTGCTGTGCTGGAGACTTTCTGGTGCTCCCCAGCGCAATGAAGAGCAGTGACAGTCCATGGGACCATTTCCCCCCCCGCCCCATAGAAAAATGATTAAGAGAGATTTATTGTTCTTAGATGTGTTGACTTGAAATACCAGCGGCACAGATGCAAGTCTGTATCCTGACCTGCGTTTTAGTCCTTCGGTTCCTCGTGGAGCCTTGCCTGGAGATTCAGCGCGGGCTTTACGCAACACTGAGGAGCGATGCTGCCGGTGTCGCCATCCTTTGGTGATACAGGGATGTTAATCGCTTTGAATTGCTGACTTTATTACTATTCTTATATTTACACCACCAACAACTGTCTGTCGTTGGATGTTTAGTTCTGGTTGAATTTAAAATTCAATAGAAGTGTTGTAATTAAATCTTCTTCTCCTCCCCCAACGACTGTCGTGATGTTTGCTGCTCTTTGGATCGTGGGCTTTCTTGTCATAACTTCGTATAGCGGGCTTGTACGTGAAATTAGCCTTCCTGCCATCTTCACACCGGGTGTTGGGAGTCTTCTGGGCTCAACTTCGTTACCAGCCTGTACCTTCAAACCCACCCTCTGCTCTTCATCTCTTAGACCCTTCTCCTGCGCGGTTAAATGCAATGGATTCATCACTTGTCCCCGGTGTCGGGAGCAGTACCCAATTTTGTTGCTTATTTTGGGGTTGTGGCACCGTCGTCATTTCCTGGGCCAGTGTGTGGTGGTCAGACCACGGGCTAAATCTCACCCTGCCATTACTTGGGTACCACGCCTCGTTAGTCCTTTAACAAATGACTTTATAATTCAAACTTCCCAAATATTTCGTCCCAATAAATTAACTCCAGGCGATTGCATCCTGCTTTTCTCCTCGGCCACCTCTTTCTTACCTTCCTGATTAGTTACCTGGGGAAGTTAGAAGGTTTGCTGCCTTAGAGACCTTTGCCACTCATTTTTTGTGTATTATATATAAAAATCCCTGTAAAAGTGTAAATGAAGAGACGACGGGGACTTCTGGGCTAATCACCCAGCAGAGCCGATGGGAATGAGGAGAGATTTCTCAGCGATGGATCACCTGCAGATAATGAATTGGGTTCGGGAAACAGAGCCGCATAAAAGCAGCTATTGTTAGCACTTTTGCAGACTTCGTCAAAGGCCTTTTCATACTGGAAATAGAAGCACCCAGAGGATGGGTCCTTGTGAAAGGACCCTAAAATTCAATTAAATGAACAGTCCAGTGATGTTTTACCAATACCTTTCCCCATCCTGGCCATAAAGATCTTTCAGAAGCCTTGCAACAGCGGGATAAAGGACAGGGCAGGAGGAGAGATGTAAGGCATCTTCAACCACCCCTAATTTGTTGGAAACAGTTTAATCTCTACCGAATCTCCGCATGCCTTAAAACAAGGATGAAAGGTCTGGAGGAAGATGGGGAGTATGGAAAAAGCATGAAATGGTCCTAAAAATCAGAGAATGGAAACGGCTGAGGACAGAGAAAAATGCTGAAGAAAGTTTTTTGCTGCGGTGGGCTGATGTTGATGAGGAGGTGAGATAAAGAAGTGTAGGATGGAGATTTCCCTAGAGGGAACCATTTGAGGTAGTGCAGTCTCCTCCTTGATACCAGTTGATGTTTCTCCGTGACATGGTGAAGAAATTGCAAGGCTGGGCAGGGTCTCCCTGCGGTGCCTGGGGAGGTGAATACCAGTGAATACCAGTGAGTACCAGTGTATGGGCTGGGGCTGCACTGAGCATCGTACATGGACCCAGTGTTGGGGAACTGCATTTCAGCTGCGAAGACCCGCGGCCGAGGACAAGTTGCTTAGGCATGAAATTTGGGAGACAGTCAGCAAAAACATTCCGTGTTTTAAATGAAGAGAGGGTCAACTTTAATTGGACCCAAGCAGCGTTACGTTAAAGATAATGGCAGTCTGCGGAGGGAAAGGAAAACCGGTGTCGGGGTATTGGTGAGATGGCTGTTTCCAGCCCCGACTGGACTTGAGAAGCATTTCCCAGGTATTGCCGTGTAGGTTTTTTTTCCTGGGATTGACCAAATACTGTGAAAGACGCGTGTTTGCTCCCTGGGAGAAGCTGTGCTTGCCCATCTCTGTGTGGAGGGGCCGTACCCACCAGCGATGACCACCAACCGTGGCGCATCGGAGGCTGCGGGTTTCTTCACGCCATATGGAAGAGAGGCTTCCTAATAGAATACCTTCTTTTTTCCCCCCAGAGACCCCAAAACATATCATTTCTTCAAGCAGAACCTCAGGATTCTGAAGACTTCTCAGCCGTAACGCGCTTGGGCTTTCTCTTAAAAAAAAAAAAAAAAAACCAATTTCTTATCCCGCACTTCTCTTCTTCGTTCTCCCATGACCTGCCACTCGGTCTGCACGTTTTTGGTGGACGCAGCCTGGAAATAAATCTTATTGGGGCCCAAACCACCACCTCGTTAGTTTATAAATCTATGGTAACTACCATGTAATTAAAGCCTAATTAGTTATTTCCCCCTTTGTAAACGAAATTGTTCCATTTTATCTAATAAATGCAAACTCGGGTAGTACCAGTGCTTGGAGTAGCATTGAAACTCTGCTTAATTACCAGATTCTCTGCAGCCCATAGGTTGACTAAATACATGATAGTTACTGGGTATTATAGATTACATGGTTATTTGTGCACTGTGTAATAGCTTTATTTTTAGAAGATGATTTGATAATGCTTTCAGCGTGTAAAACCAGTGAAACCTGTGTGGCTATCTTGAAAAAGATGTAATTTGTAAGTCGGTCACTTCTGCTTGCTCCACAAATAAATTAAGTGTAGTACTAATACTAATTACATGCAGGGAGTCTCTTCAAATTGACGCTAGCGCTCTTGTTAACCTTTGATTAGCACCATTTTGTGATTTGCAACCCAAAATGGAAGGTTCCCATTTCATCAGTTATTTCAGCCGCCCGCTCACACCAACCGTTTTCATCTGAACCGTTGAGACGCCGATGCCCGTTCCGTGTTTGGCAAAGCCGGGTTTGTGCTGGGTTTTGGGGTAATCTGTCCGTTCACCAGCTTTGGAAAATACTTGAACCGATTCGTTAACGGAGAGGGTTTAGGCCAGACCGGTCCCAATAAAGGATGCGGCATGGGAAGGCAGGTGAGTCCTAGGATAGGAACTTTTAGATGGTAAAGTGTATTGGAGATAGAAATAATAAATGGTAAAATGTATTGGAGATGCCTTGTGAAAAGGGTCATTCAAAAAATTCTGTTCCAAGCTTTTTAACCTATTTCTGGACACGTATCGGTAGATATTTGGGTAGGGCAAGCGTCAGTAGCCCAGCTTCGCTTCGCTTTCACGTCAGGCTCTCTGTCTCTCAGGTTCTCCATTCCGGCTTGCAAAGACGGGGGAATATTGGTTTTATTTCTGCTTTCAACATAAAGAAATCGAATTTGATAATTCCGGTTGTATAAAAAGCTGATGGGCTCAGCGGAGCTTGACTATGGATGAACGTGGATCGGTTCTGTCCTCGTTGCTTTCGGAGGAGCTGCTCGGTATGCTGGACGCTCAAAATGCACGTTAATTCCTTAACGAGGCCTCAGACTTGTCACCATCATCCTTACTGCTGCTTCCTCCTGCGTTGCTTCCACCTCTAGACTTTAGGGCATCCCTTTCTTCGCCATAGGGACCGGTGCCGGTGCTGCAGGGTGAGGAGCCGTGGGAATCGGTCATCTCTGAAATTTGGGTAAAACAGAGGTTTGGTAGAGCCGCTCTCTGCTGGAGTCCGCTCTCAGGTGCCGCGGTGCCCCCGCC
>NW_009216805.1:0-462 GCF_000690835.1 Fulmarus glacialis | reverse complement strand
CCTGCCGGCTCCTTCCTTTCCGGCAAAGGAGGGAAGACGAGATGCCAAATCCGCAGGCGGCATCTTCAAAACCATCCGGGTGTTTGAAACCAGGTGTGCGTGGCCGCTCCGGTCGGAGCTCCAGACCCAGGGGTGCGGAGATGCCCTCCTCCAGCGAGCAGGGATGCGGTCGCCCGTGCCGCCAGTCCACCCTCGTGCCGCCGTTGGCTTCGCCGGCATCCCTTGGCATCTTCGTGCCGTGAGCCGGGCGATGGAGAGGATGCTTTGACACCTTACCCTACCTTGAGGTGCGGGTTTTTTTTTCGGGGGGAGGAGGGGGGCTGCGTGCGCCAGCTCGGCGCGCAGAGCGTCGAGGGACCCGACCGTTGTTTTTCGGGAGCGAAACAGTTAAAATACCATCAGAGGAAAGGAGCTCTCATGAATGAAGACAAAGTTTGGCGGGGGGCCAGGGGCTGCTGGCGG
>NW_009216804.1:0-2441 GCF_000690835.1 Fulmarus glacialis | reverse complement strand
CTTTGCTGAAGTCCAGGTAGACCACATTAGGACGGCAGTAACAAGCCTAGGATGGTTAGGATGGCAGTAACAAGCCTTTGCAAATACAGACTTACATAGGATGTCTTAGGTACCTCAATTTATACAGCATCTCCCAGCCCATCTATAGTTATATGACTAACAGCACAGCACTGAAGTCACTAAAAAGGTAAGTTAAAGTATGTTTGGACATAGTAAGTTCTGTGAAGTCGCATGTTTGCTCCTCTTGGCTATATAACACAGTACAAATCACATGATAAAGCAGCCAGCTAGTGCTGATGTGGAGCTGTGCTGGTTTTGGCTGGGACAGAGTTAATTTTCTTTCTAGTAGCTAGTATGGGGCTATGGTTTGGATTTGTGCTGAAAACAGTGTTGATAACACATTGCTAAGCAGTGCTTACACAGAGTCAAGGCCTTTTCTGCTCCTCACCCCACCCCACCAGCGAGGAGGCTGGGGGTGCACAAGGAGTTGGAGGGGACACAGCGGAGACAGCTGACCCCAACTGACCAAAGGGATATTCCATAGCATATGACGTCACGCTCAGCATATAAAGCTGGGGGAAGAAGAAGGAAGGGGGGGACGATCCGAGTGATGGCATTTGCCTTCCCAAGGGATCATTACATGTGATGGAGCCCTGCTTTCGTGGAGATGGCTGAACACCTGCCTGCCGAGGGGAAGTAGTGAATGAATTCCTTGTTCTCCTTTGCTTTTGCACGTGGCTTTTGCTTTACTTGTTAAATTGTCTTTATCTCAACACACGAGTTTTCTCACTTTTACTCTTCTGATTCTCTCCCCCATCCCACCGGGGGGGAGTGAGCGAGCGGCTGGGTGGTCCTTAGTTGCTGCCTGGCGTTAAACCACGACAGGAGCAAAGGCCATTCATCAGATGGTTTTGCTGGAGGCCACAGTATCTTCCTCCTCTGATAAAATTAATTAATACTCTCAGGAGTACACACAGAAGCTAGTGGAACAGTTAAAGAAGAGTATGTAAATACTTGCCCCCTTCTTTTAAACAAAGTTTGCATTGCAGGATGACATTAAGTTTTGTTCTTTGCTGGTACAGGAAGATTTGGGTCATTTCTCATTTTCTAAGTTCTGGAACAACCTTGTAATTGGTATAGCATGAAAAAAAGAGATTTTATGATGTGATTGCACTAGCAAAGGACATTTCCAATCCTATATTCTTGAGTTGCAGGGAACCTTGATTCTCCTTTCAGACTTCAGTGTGTTGAGCTTATTTTACACCCTTTGTTTTGTTCTTAGTTTTCTTTTTATTCCTCATTAGAACTTGTTTTCTAGTCTTTCACTGCTGTAGTATAAGTGCCTGCTTCATCACTGTAGCTCAGCTGAAGTTTGTACTCAAACCCAAATTCTCTGATTATTTTCACTGCTTCTCTACATTGACTCTGGGTCAACTCTACAGTAAGTCAGCTGGCTCATCAGACAGAGGAACACAGATACATTTGAATTCTGCCTCTGCAGGCAGTATGGATGCAAACCTCTTGAGCTATAAGTGTGGTAAACTCCAGGCTGTATTTACATACACGGGCAGAGATGGTAGAGAATTAGCTACAGAGAGCTGTAAAAAAAACAGTACTCCATGACAATAGTTGCACTGGGGGTTGTTAGATAAATCTGAACTATTAAAAAATGTGAAGGTTAGTACCAGAATGCTTTAAAGCATACATTTCTGAAACTGAAGTACTGAGTCAATTTTTACAACAAACAACGATCTGCAGAGTATTTTATTTTAGGTTTGTTTGTGTTTTGTTGTTGCCTGACCATTACTTTTTGATTTATACGTCTCTTTACTTAAGTATGTAAATAAGTGCACTTAATGCAGTAAATACGACCGTGTTTTATAAGCAGTTCTTAAAGATACTTTCAACATCGTTCATCACACACTTTGCTAGGCTATTTTTGAGTTTTTCATATGCTTAGATAAAAGTTACCTGGCATCAGTCAGAAGCATAAACCTCTTTGAAAAGCAATTCTAGTTAGATGAACCTTCAAAACTAAGTGACCTAATCCTCCTTTTTTTAATGTTATATGGATAATTTTTAGAGTTGAAAATACCCCAGTAGACTGGATAGAAAATGCTTCTATTTCTAAAATAAAAATTTTACAAGAGTTTCATAAAACATGAAGAATAAGAAGCTACTCATGCACAAACTTCGAATAGGAAGTAGTTACTGGTTTTGTTCACCAGTACGGAAAAAGTAGCATCTGAAATTCTTTTCCACTGATCCTGAAATGAATAATAATAAGAAGAATCTAACAATGTGGAGTGAATGGCAAATGTATTTTGAAGTTTTGCCATTACAGATGTTAAGATAGTCTTCTGTGGGTAATGTAAGTTGCATCTGTGCAAGTAAGTTTCATCTATACAAAAGTTATCCAGGGTTTGTGGATGTTCTCTTTC
>NW_009216803.1:0-1171 GCF_000690835.1 Fulmarus glacialis | reverse complement strand
GGGTTGGGTTGACCCCAGAGAGGGGTCGCAGGTCAGGTTGACCCCTGGTGAGGGGTCCTGGGCTGGGCTGGGGCAGCCTGGCCCTAGCGGGGGGCTCATGGGCAGGCCCCAGAGGGGGGTTGTGGGTCAGGTTGACCCTAGAAGAGGTTGATGGGTAGGGTTGGGTTGACCCGTCCCGGGGCGGGGTGGAGGCCCTCCCCTGCTGCTCTCTGGTCCTGGGGGTGGGTCATATGGGGGGGGTTCCATGGGGGGCAGAGGTGACTCTAGCCCATTCCCACCACGCATCTGAGGTGACGCCATTACCCACCCAACTAACCTGCTAACCACCCATCTAACCAGCTAACCACCACCCATCCAGCCAGCTAACCATCCACCCAACCAGTTAAACAACCACCCAACCAGGTAACCACCACCCATCCACCCAGATAACCACCACCCATCCAGTTAACTGCCCACCCAACCAGCTAACCAAACACTCATCCAACCAGCTAACCACCCACCCAACCACTTAACCAAATACCCATCCAACTGGCTAACCAATCACTTAACCAGCCACCCGATCAGCTGACCAGCCACCTGATCAGCTAACCAGCCACCCATCCAACCAGCTAACCAATCACTCAAACAGCTAACCACTCATCCAACTAGCTAACCAGTTGCTCAACCAGCTAACCAACCACCCATCCAACCAGCTAACCAACCACACACCCACTCAAACAACTAACCAACCAGCCATCCAAACAGCTAAGCAACCAACCAGCTAACTACTGCCCACACAGTCAGCTAACCAACCGGCCAGCCACCCAACTAACCAGCTAACTACTCACCCAACCAACTAACAACCCATCTGACCACCCATCTAACTGCCAGCCATCCAACCAGCTAACCAACTGACCACCTAACTAACCTGGTAACTGTCAGCCAGCTAACCAACCCATCCCCCGGCTGCCCAACCAGCCCATCACCCCCCTAACCAGCTAACCAACCCATGGCCCAGCTAACCAACCAGTCCATCACCCACCTAACCACCCATCCGGCTTACCACCCACCCAACTAACTAACCACCCGTCCAACCAGCTTACTACCCACCCACCCAACCTACCTGTCACCCGCCTGACCAACCCACCAACTACCCGACAGCTCAACCTCCTGCCCAATCACCCGCTGATCC
>NW_009216802.1:0-4965 GCF_000690835.1 Fulmarus glacialis | reverse complement strand
AGCGCCCCCCCAAGCCCCCCTCTCGCCGGCCGCTGCTGGGCCGGTCCCGCAGCTCAGCCGAGCAGAGGCGATGCTGCGGGAGCCAGTCACGTCTCCAGCAATCACTTACCGCGCACGGCGCGCTCTGCATGAACCTGGAATAAACGAGGCAACCCATTAGGCGGCTATGTTTAAAGTCTGTTTGCAAATACGACAAAATAAAAACATAAAACCAGCCAGTAGGACAAATTTCTTCACCCAAAGGGTTGTCAAGCACTGGAACAGGCTGCCCAGAGAAGTGGGGGAGGCGCCATCCCTGGAGGTATTTAAAAGACGTGTAGATGAGGCGCCTGGGTGGTTTAGTGGTGGGCTTGGCAGTGCTAGGTTAACAGTTGGACTTGATGATCTTAAAGGTCTTTTCCAACCTAAACGATTCTATGATTCTATAATTCCATTACATTTAAAATGAACAGTATTGCAAATAGCATTTCTTTGGAATTAAAGTTTAAATTAAGCATCTTATATATCTCACTTGGTGTATCAACAAGATGGACTTGCTGCAGTCCTGGTGATGGATGGAAAGCCCAAGCAATGAATCCAGCTTGCGTGTTGATATGACATCCATAAATGGGAGAAATAAATTGCAATCAGCAGTCTGCAGGTCTGGATGGAGAAGCTAATCTTTGTACTAAATTAGGAGACTTATGCTTTAATGATTTTTATTGGTGTTTTGTGGTGCTGCTGTTTATTATAGTTAAGTACTTTGGACGGTGCAGCAATGAAAAGCAGTCAATGAAATCAGCCAGGTTAATGAGACTCTGATACAGTCCGAAAGTAGTGATGGATAGTAACAGGAATATGACTAGTTCGTCTCTGTCCCCTCCTGTTCGTTTTCTTGTATTGCTGCAGCTGCTTGTCATTCTTTGTATATTCAAACAAATGTGCATATTTCCAGAAAAACAAAAAAACAGCTCCTGAGGATATCTCATCACTTCAACGCACCACGGTAGCCATCCAAAATCACACTGCTGTGTGTCCGACTGCAGACAGGAGTGATACAGCCGCATCCTACAGAGGTGTGTAATTAGCTTATTTGCTCTTTCTGAGGCATTATCATGATTTTAGCGAGAGCCAGTTCTCTCACACTGACAAAAGCACTATTCGAAAGAGTTCTCAGCTAGGTGTCATTGCTGCTGCTGGCTTTTCTCGTTCTCTCTGATGCGAGCTGGGAGGCTCCCTAGCCGCTGGCCCTTCTCCCGTGCAGGGAAGGCGCGATGCGCTGGTGCTGCAGAGCTCTCTGACCTCGCTGTCTCTGTCCGGTCGGTGGTGAGATATCATCTCCATGGATCTCGTTCTTTCCGTCACAAAGCCAGGAGGAATTACTTTCAAAGACAACAAAGGTTTTTATTTAGCACTTGTGCTGGGGCAGTTGGAGTGGTTTCCTGCCTGCGGTGTTCAATGTGCTGCAAACTGTTTCCAGGTCACACCAGCAGCTCTGGCCGAGCATCTTCTGGCTCTTTGCCTGTCCTGTGCCAGAGTTTCTTTCTTCACATTTAGGCCCCTGTTCTTGCAACTTAGAAAAGCTACTGCTTTTTGTAGGCTTCTGGTTTTGCCGATTCTTGCCTTGTTTTTCAAGGCAATTCCTTCTGACTCGTTCAACCTCCGGTATTGCTGCGAAAAATATGCATCTGGGGAACAGTTTCATGGAAAAATGCTTAAGTGACTTGATTTACATTGTAGCCTGCCCCTTAAAACTAGATTAAAACCCTAGTAATATCCCACAAAGTGCTGAACAGACAGAAGGTAGTAAATGAGCACAGCCTTGATTAGATTTGAACCAACAATCTTGAAGTAAAAGTTTAAGGCATAAAACTGTTCAGCAATCTATCCACCATATGGTTCGCTTGAATGTAGTCATGTGTATGCTTCATATTTGCTTTATTATTTGAAGATATTGATTTTAGTGGAATAATCATACTAAGCCATTTGTTTTAATATACCACTTTTATTAGCAGTATGTTATAGTTGCAACAACCATGCATTTTTTTTAAGATTTCCAAAAGCTTTTTACAATAAAATATATGATCTACAGATCAAAAGTCTGATATTCTTGGTTTTTTTCAGCTATCTCTGAGGAATGACTCTGCTGAGTGTAAATGAATAAGCAGTAGCTGTGCGAGGGGGTAATAAAGAGCAAGGAAGCAGTTGCAAGGATTGTGAAGAGGCAAGACTTTGCCCAAGTTAAAAGAAATATATATATTTGGTCTTTAATTCTGAGAACTATATTTAAATAAGAATTATTTAGATATTAGAATTAGAATTATTATTCTTTAGAAAAAGAATACAAACACCTAGATAAACGGTGATGTAGAAAGGCAGCGTTCTTTCATAAATGATGGTTATTAAAGGCTCTGTGTGCTCCATTTGGAAGTAAATTTAAGAGCCCAGACAAGTTGTGTACGTCTTGCTGAAGCAGGAGGTTTTCCTTTGAGATTACAAAGAAGGGAGGAGAGGGGGAACCTTCATTTCAAGTTGTAGGTAAGGGTGAGGTGAAGGGGCAAGAGAGGTCTCGTCCAGCACCCTCCTGTGCGGAGGGCAGCGTGCCCGTGGCACACGCAGGGAGGTTTCTTCAGGGGTGAGTGGCTCTTCCAGGGCTGGGACAAGCAGATGGCTTTGGAGAAGCTCTGATGTGGGACTTGGGGCAGTAATCTCTGCAGAACAGCCTTCGCACAAAGGATGCCTTGATGGGAATCTCAGGATGTAGTTTCTGAAACATTAATAAAGGAAGCATTTCCTGCCCCGAGTTACAATATAAATATAATAACGTGCAAAACCAAACACAATAAAACAAATAGATGACAAGTTCTTAAGGAAATCGCGATAAGGATGATAATATTAGGGAAGCTTTTGAGCTCTTTGCCCTTTCTTAGATGAATCACAATCAGTTCATTCCTCAGAGCCGTCTGCTCAGAGCAGAGAGCTTGTGTCCTGCGTTAGCAGTGGGCAGGAGTTCCCCTTGCTCAGCCCCACTCAGGATTTGGTCCCATGCCTCCTGTTAACACAAAGGAGATGTCGTCCCAACAGCATCTTGGAAGCTTTACTAGGAGAAATAACCCAAGCTTCTCTTAAATACCATTTTATTTGCAGCTTCATACTCTGCTCTGGTTGTCCTGCCCTGTACAGGGTAGGGATGCTCGTACCGCTCCCGAAAGCTGGACCTCCCGCAGCAGTTCTTCGGAGGCCTGAGCGCGGTGGACGTGGGAGATGGGCTGGAATTTCTAGAAAGCATTGGTCTCTCTGGGAAGTGGTGCAGTTTGGTTGCTAAGGCTGGGGATTGAGACACAAAACTTGGCTTTTGGGGTTTAGTTGTGGTGTGGCGTTGCTCCAAGCACTCCCATGTGCCTCTGTTCTCGCCCGGGCGGTGGGAGTGCTGTAAAGCATTAATACTCGCTCGCTTTCGATTTAAGTGGGAAAGTTATTACAATGCTTTGAAACTCTTGAATGGCAATGGATAGGTGAGTGTAAGGTTTGATTTATTTGATGTGATTTTGCACAGAATAGTCTTCTAATGTTGCACATCCTCTGGGTCAGCAGTGCTGGTGTCTTGGGAGGATGGTGGGAATCTAATTATTTCGTCTGTCCAAAATAGCAACTTTTAAGAGGTGGGGAAATGACTACACCAAAACTATTGTATGCCATCTGCCTGCTAAAATACTTATAGAAAACATGTTTCCTGGCATATAACTTCTTAGCCATATGTCTATTGCATCATTCACAATTAAATTAAATCACCCTTAAATACTTGGACAAATTCCCAGTCTATGTGAACAAGCCTTCATCACCGTGCTGTTTGAAATTTGGACACTTGACCCTGTAAATGTTCAGTTGAAATTGGCTCAGCCATTGTTAACCTTAAACAGCTGATACAGACTGCTTCGAGATAATTCAAGCGCATGCTTCTTGTTTTGGTCTTTAAATTTTTAACTATAAAAATTTGTTAGGGGTCTGAAAGGAGGAAATAATTCTACACTATTAGTCTGCAACGTGCTCAAGTCACTTTAAACAGAGGTTTAAATGGAGAGTCATAGCAATGAGAAAAGGTGTTCTCTTCCGCTCATTGAATAAACAGACAGAAATAACTCAAGAGCCTGTTCTCAGCTGGATATTCTGAATATTTGGAATATGCCTGGAGGTGTGTACACACATACACACACCCCCGCAACCGAAGAGCTTGCCCACTTCACAGCATCTCTGAAGCATGATTGCGAATGGACATCAGACAACAAAGCCCGACCCACCCTGGGTTAGGCTGGGTCAGCCTTGTTTAAGCCCCGCGCTGGCGGTGCTGTGCCGGAGGCAGGCAGGGTCCCACTGCCACCGCCCCCTCCACGTGTCCCCCGGCGGGGAGCACGGCGATGCCTGCGCCGGAGGAACGGCTGAGGCTCCAAAAGCAGAGTGGTTGGATGAGTGGAAGCATCTCTAGGTCTCTCTTGTAAAATCCTCTGAAGACAGTGCTTTCAATTAAAGAATAATCTTAATAAGTAACCGATTTCGGGTTTTTTGGTTCCTCATTTGAGGATACGTTAGATTTACCTGTTGTGCCATGCTTAGCTGAGCCACTAGCCTAAAATGAGTTTTAAGGCATGGTCTGACATACTGAGGTAGTGCACACAGTGGACATAAGTATTAATGAAACCCTACATCTTTGACACCAGGAATGTCATTTAAATGCAGCCGACTTCCGCTGGAAACCAAACCCGCGAGCTTCCCGTGCTCGGTGTCTGGCAGACCCACTCATCGTCTATTTTTAGTCCAACTCTCTATTTTTACTCTGTTTTTGAAAGGTGGAATAAAACTGGCAGCCAAGCCCGGATGATTCTGTGGGTTTCTTTCATTCAGGAGCCCGGAGCGGCGCTGGAGGAGAATGGCAGGAAACCTGGCCGGGGGGAGGGGAGAGCCCCCCGCGCGGGCAGGGCAGGCAGGAAG
>NW_009216801.1:0-747 GCF_000690835.1 Fulmarus glacialis | reverse complement strand
CGGAGCCCCCCGAGCCCCCCGAGCCCCTCCAAGCCGGGGGCTGGCCTGGGGCAGATGTCTCTTGTTCTCGGCTCTGCAGCCCCTTTGTGGTGAGCGACACTTTGCTGAGGCTCCATTCCCAGAGCCCAAACGTCCATCGAGTGACCGAACACCAGCGCGGCTAATGACCTGCCCGCTCCCCAGCTGCCACGTTTGGTAGTTTTCATTTATTGAGCTGCACGTCCCTCCCATCCAGCTGATGCAAAGTGGCACCTTCTCCCGTGCCAGGAGCTCTGCGCTGGGGATGGGCAGTGACAATACAGAGTCCATCGTGGTGCTGACTGAAAACTAGATTTATTTCTTTTTAATTTTTCTTCTATTCTGTATTCTTTTTTTTTTTTTTTTAATTTTTTTTCTACCACTAGGAAATTCCCTCTCTGGCCCTTATAATAGCAAGCCTACTGCAGATAGGCCATTGCTAAGGCTGCCAGGCGCCTCGTATTATGAGCACCTACATGCAGTTGCTATTAAATCTGCAAAACGCAAGTCAAGTGGGTTGACATTTTCTCGACTGTGTGGCTTCCTCAGGATGCATTTTATTTCATTGCATTTTGTTTTGTTTCCTGGAAAGTTTCACCTGAAATGGTGCAGTTGCATCTGAGAATGAGTCTAAGGGAAAAATTTTTACAATGTCTAAAAAAATATTCTGGCAAATCTCTTCTTTGAGAGTCCCTCATTCTTTCATGCCCTGAACCAAACCTTTTGAAA
>NW_009216800.1:0-6798 GCF_000690835.1 Fulmarus glacialis | reverse complement strand
CGGCCACTCTCCACGCGTCTCGGGGGGTCCCCACCGCCTGCCTGCAGCCCCTTACGCGCCCAAACAGCTCCCGCAGGCTGGTGCCGCGGGGTCCCAGCGCCCAGCCGAGCCGTGGGGCGAAGGGGAGAAGGCTGCCGCCCTCCCAGTGCTGGGGGAGGCGGTCAGCCTGGTGCTTTATTTCCGTAAAGTTTCCTGAATTGGTGGGTATTTGAATCCTCGTGACTCCTAGAGCCTGGCTGTGAAAAGAGCCATGAATGAGTGTGTTGTTTTCCGATTTCTCCCTTTAATGTATTTTACCAGCAGCCTGGTGATGGGCCTGACACGGTGGCTCCTGTGCACGCTCCTGCGCTTTGGGAGTGCAGCATTAATAACACACTTCCATGCATCATGCCATTTTTAAGCATGATCGTTATGATAAAGGGCATATACTTAATTACAGGCCTGCTTAATTACAGCTCTGTTGAAGCTCGTTTGTTTAGGAGAGTGCTAATTGCGCTGCTGAGCCTTTGGCACACCCTGCTTTCATCTGCTGCTTTGCTCTGCAGTTTTGAGCTCCGGGAGGGCTGGAGTGCGCAAGGACCGAAGGACGCACGGAGGCAGTCTGGTGGGGGCTGCCGGGGGAACATGCATGCTCATCGCAGCTTATTCTTTAAATTACTTTACAAAAGCTGGCGTGTGACTGATCAAAGCAGGTTTCTGTCGGGATAACAAATGCAGATGGTCTTTCAGGTTCAAAACTTCCTGGATTGGTGATACTGCTTTTCATCTGTTTCCTTTTGTTTCATGTAGAGCTGTGGCTGCCACATAGCAACTTTGATAATGAAATTACTCCAGTGGAGGGGTTTTTTAAAGTCAAAAATATACAAAGAAGATGTAAAATGCTAAGTATTCTTAAATAACCCTTGTTAAATCACTAATGTGGTAACTTACTGGTGCTTATGGAAGTTACAAACAGCAAGCAGAGAAATGCCTGGTTCGTGGGTGCAGATGCTTTGTGAAAGAAAACCTTATTTGAGGATTACTTGAGGGCATTTCAGGGCTTAAATTTGCTCTAGTTTGAAGTTTTTATTTCTTTCAGAGCTGCAATTTAAAGACTTAAAATGTTAAAGGTGTAAGTGAAATAAAGCGTGTGTATTTGGGGCTGCACTCTGCCTTAGAAATGTGCCCTTTTCAGTCTTGTGTGGAAATTGCTGTGTTACATGTTTTAAAAATAAGTGTCTCCCTTGTACTGACACGTCTTGTGGGAGGCTTTCTGTGAAGTTTCTGAGGTGGTGATAGCAAGACAGAAACACTGAACATCATTGCACTGAGAAGAATACACAAGGCAATATAAAGGCAAACAATCCTCTTACTATCATTAAGGTTGTGTTACAGACAGAGCTTGGCCCAGTGACACGAGGCTGTGCCGAGTGCTGTTGTGTCCTTGTGTCTGTCCTCATACTCCGCTGGTTTCCATCCTCCAGATGTGGTTCGCAAGAGTTTGAGCTCCGTTGCTCACTGTTGAGTTTGCACTGGCAGCAGCCAGGCCAGGGAGGGTGCTTGGCCCCAGGTGTTAGTTTTCATTCAGGTAGTAGTACTTACTGCTTTGGGGAGGAACAAGTCACCTGAACCAGGTATGTTCCTTATCCGCAAGTCACCTGAACCAGATATGTTCCTTATCTTCTTGCTCAGACACCACCGAGTTCGCTCAGATGGTTCTGTGTGGTAGTGGTAAATAGATGTCTGTCCTCTTAAACTGTTGGTATTTGTTTTCAGTTTCAAATACTGTCCTGTTTTGGCAGCTGAACCAAATTGGAAGACTCAAAATTGAGACCATGAAATTGTATATGGACAGAGCCAGGAGGGTTCATTGAATTCCTGATTTGGTAGGGACTAACCCAGCTGTGTCTCGAACAGAGAGAAACCACTGGCAGGTTAGAGGGAGGAAAAGGCTGGCAATAACTTCTACGAGCTATCAATTGTGTCAATGCCATGAATACTTGATCTGTCACTGGGAATGTGTGAAGTTGCATGTCAGAGGGCAGCTGGAAATGTGACGTGTCTGCTCATTTTGTCCTTTTCAGCAATGGATGGAGTGCCTTTTATGATTTCGGAGAAGTTTGCCTGTGCTCCTGAAGGGGTGAGTTGCCTTTGTTGTTCTCCCAGTGTCTGAAATTCATCTTTTTGTGGAGAGTTATCACAAAGAATCAGCACAAATTACCTGCTTCTGGGAGCTTTTCTTTTGTGGGGCGTAATATATACACAGTGCTTGAAATGATCCAAGGTTGCGCTTCACATTACTTTCCCATCGGGTAGGAATGGCTTTTGCCAGATCACTTCTAAAACTGAATTCTCCTGGGAGGTGAAGGTTTATCACCACCAGAAATAGGAATGGCAATGGGACTCTCTGGTGCTGGAAGCATTTCTAATTTCTTAGCATAGATTGTAAAGAACGCTGCAAATGTACGGCTCTCCTAGATTTAACCTGCTGTGGAGATGGCGTAGTGCAGTCAGTTTACGACTTTTTTTTTGTACCCTAGAAGTTCAAGGCAGTGGTAATGGCGTGGTGCTCCCTGGCACTGGCAGCTGCTGCAGCTCGGCAGGCTGCTGCGAGGCTCCTGCGGCTCCACGCCCTGTGCGGGCAGAGCTGGGCAGCAGCGTGTGGGCGAGGATCTTCCAGAGCTACTCGGTCTTGGTGGGCGCTGGTGGTTTTGCAGGTGCAGCGTGAGTGGCTGTAGCTGACTGGGGATAGCAGGGTTGCCACGGCTGCGCTGGCCAAAATCCAGTTTGGTGGGGAGGCTGTGCTCTCCTGTTTACCAGCTCCAGCCTGGAGCGGCTGTGTCCTAATGATGCCGCAGCTGGACCTCGGCTGGATTCCAGGGAGCAGGAGCAGGGATGGAAAAATTATTTTAGGATTCCCGTTGTCCTCTGTCATGGGAGATTATCTGAGCCAAAGTGTCTCAAGTGCAGCAGCAAAACAGACTGGGTTGTTTTCACATACAGCACGTTTCTAAGCGAGTTCACTCCTCAAGCGGAGTCCTGCTCAGCGTGCCTGTGCTGCCGGTGGCACGGCTTCTGCCTGGCAGTGGGGTGAGCTCGGGAGGGCACGGTGTCCTGCCTGCTCGGTGCCGAGCGCTGCAGTGCCAGCGGATGGTGCCGCCAACGGCCTGGGCAGGGCAGGTTTGCTCGGCCGAAACGGAAACCTGGGTACCAATTCAGAATGACTTTTCAGCATCACTGGCCCAGCACTAATTTAAGTTGGTGATCCAGAGCTCAAAGGCTCAGCATCCCATTACCAGTTCCCTAATCCGTCCAATCCTAAAATAATATCTCTTTAAAAATGAGTTTACAAGAAGCTGTTACAGCAAACACCGAGCCATCAGCTGTATCTGATTTTAACGTGAGTGTGCAGCCGGGCACAGTTTTTCACAACCATTGCTTTCTGAAAGGGTTGTTTATGGGCTGTTATTCCCAGAAAGCTGGAGTCCCTGCTGCGAGGACAAATGCAGAGAGATTAGGTTGTGCTAATCCTCCCCTCGGATCCTTTAGACACCATTGCCACCATATGGTCAGTTTGGTTGGGGCTTCCCACAGCCGGTGCCGCTCACACCTACGTACTGCAGCCATACGAAATCCATAGGGTGTTACAAAGTGCGTTCCAGTAACAGCCGTCCTGCGGCAGGAAGATGGCTAAAGATCTACCTGTGCAAAGCGACACTGAGATGAGTGTCAGCTGTCCCTGCTTAGGGAGAAAGGTGTCAGAGCTGTTATCCCTAACCCGTCTTCTGCTTCTTCACTCTTGTGGTGGACTGAGAAACAGGATTATGCATGTGTTTACAGATGGTGCCTCTAAATCTCTGGTGGTGGAGTATTTGCTGACTTCAAACAAAACAAACCAAAAGAAAAAAACCCTAAATTTGACTTTTTTTTTTTCTCCCCCCCCTTGCCAGATGCAGCCAGTTGATCTCTTGGGCATCACCATCAAAACCCTTGCAGAAATCGAAAAGGAGGTAGGTACCCAGCCAGGCACTAAGCAGAAGTGTCATGACAGCTGTGTTCACTTTGTTGTAAGATCCCTTCCTTTATGGAAAAGGCCTCTCTTGTCTTTCCCAAGTCACTGCTGGTGGATAAAGTCAACGCAGAGTCAAACAGTAAGCTCAGAATTAGGGACGTCCTCTGTGATCTGTGCCAGGTAAAGATGCTTTAGGGGTTGAATCTAATGGCAAAGTCTGCTGCCCTCTGTTTAATTCCAGATGTCTGTCTTATTTAACCTTTCTTTCTCATTTATTAACAAAACATGTTACAAGCAGGATGCTGTTTGTGTTAGGTTGCCTCTTGCATCTCAGGGAAGCAAATGAACTTGATTAAGCAATGTCAGGTAAACTACTTCATCGTTTTTCAGTTTGATGGTGCTGGTAACTTGTTACCAGGCAAAACAGGCTGCACTTTCAGTGAGCGTGAGTCTTCCAGGAGCTCAGGGAGGAGACAGCCATCAAACCAAGGACGGTCTCGTGTTCCCGAGGGAGCATTTTGGCACATGCATGACTTGAGTTGCATGGTGCCGAGGAGCTGCCTGCTCTGCAAGGGCTGCCTCTCAGCTGAAGTCTCAGACCAGGAGGAAAACTGTCTCAGCAGCACGTGCTTTTTTGGGTACTGTCGGTCACAAACATCTTCTCTTGTGCCAACCAGCTGGGTTAAAGACAAAGTGTGAGAAGATGGCACGGCAAAACTTCCAGACTCCTCATGGCTTTTCTACTTGTTGATTCCAGTTGTGAGTCCAGTTTCCCAAACCATCCTCTTCTCCTGCCTGGGAGTTTTGTCTGAGTGTGAAAAGAAAGTGGTCGGTTTCCAGGGCTTTCCAGGCACCCAGCGAGCCAGGGGAGCAGCGACGGCGGCTCTGAAGATGCTGCCCGACGGGGGCAATTGCTGGCAGAAGCATCCACTGCCTCGGGCGCTGCAGTCCCGCCGTGTGGCACATGTGCCGTGCTTCTGTTCCGGACTGCCTGCGTCTGTCACGAGGGCATTGTACGCTGGGAGCCGGGGGTGCTCAGGGCTGGTGGCCCCTACGTGTGCCTGCCTCCTTTCCCCAGCTCTAGCCAGGAGCTGGCCGTGGGGCAGCGGGTCCCTTTTGCCAGAGGGGAAGCAAAGTGGCATTGGATTTGCTTCTGCAGCCCTCTGTGTGTCGCCTGGTGCGGGGAGAGGTCTTGGCAGCTTGTGGCGCTGCCCGGATGGGTGGGCTGTGCAGCCCTCCCCCATGCCCCTAGCAGGCCTGTGGAGTGCGGGGACACCGGTACCGGAGTCGTTTGCGTGGCCTTGGGAGGAGAGGTTCATACCTGCTGGCTCTCCCCACACCCTCCTGTTCCGTCACAGGCTGTGTGCATTTCAGAGTAATGAAAAGTATAATTATGCAGCCCATATTCCTTGATGAAGCATCTTGTCTGTACATAGATAGCTACGCATATAAATATTGTGAATTTCTGCATGGCTTTATTTCCCTTGCAAGCAATAGCACCATTACAGCAAATCTTCTGGATTTCCAAAGCAGCGAGAACATTTTCCCTGGAGCTAGATGCCTTGCAAAAAGTATTCCCAAAGAATTCCAAGAGTTATTGTTCTCTATCGCCACATTTGCAGATGTATGCACCCATCCTCCAAGCTGCGAGGCGAGCCGAATGAAAGGACTCCGCCCTTTCAGGAAAACTGACGAAAATAGGCTGTACTGCACGCTCAGGCTGCACCTGGAGTCAGCATCTCATTGCACCAGGACTGCACAGCCGTGCCCTGAGGAGCGTATGAAGAAGTGGTGTGTGAAGAGGCAGTGAAGCCCAGTGGGTGAAGGCAGGTTTAAGCTGACGGCACCGTTCGCCCATGGCTGTTTTGGTGGATGTAGGGCAGAGAGGAGCAGAGCCCCGGCAGCGCCGTGGCTGGCTTTCCCTGTGGGGCTGCGGGGGGTTTGTCCTCACTTTGTCCTGCCTGTCTGGGTAGGGGAATGTCACCGAGCGGGCGTCTCGGCAGGCGAGGCAGCCTCTGTATGGTGCGGAGTGGCGCAGGCTGCAGCGAAGGCACCAGGACTGTTCACGGCTCCGGCGGCAGCGGGTGCTGCTGTGCCATGTGTCTGTCAGCAGCGTGGTCAGCCGTCAGGCTGCTGTGGGCCTCCCGCGCTCGCGGGGCACTGGCAGAGTGCACCTCATCTTTGTTTTAGCTTGGCGTTGAGCGAAAAGTCTGGAAAGAGTCTAATTAGTAAAGTGAGCATCTAATATTAATCATTCCTTTTAAACTGACAAGGAAGGCAGTTCATTTAACCACTTAATTGCTACAAGTTTTCATGGGCTGCTCTTTGCAAATATATTTAATGAAGAAGTTGTAAATCTAAGAGAGCTTAAAATTTTAATTTTATACAGAAATATTTTTCCTTGTTCTCATGTTTGTAGTCAATTCTCCAGAGTGCAGTCACATGAAATGTTCTTTAAATGAACATATTTGCTAACTGGCATGATTTCAGTTTTTAAAACATTGGTTCCAGCAATTAGGCATTTTTTTCAGTTCCCAAATGACTAGAGAAATTCGTCTTGATTATAATTGCTCTTAGCCACGCATATCTAATTTGTGTCTTTTTAAGTGTTAATTAGTAAACAGTTTGAGCTGACATCTTTATGTGTTTGTGTGTTGAAAAATGAGGCTTATTGCTTATTTAGCTCGGGGCTGGTACTGCTAGCTGTGACATCATGACATTGAGGTAAAATTAATGAAGACACGTTTGCCAGTTAAAAGGCGGTCTGGAGAAAGATGCCTCCTTGACACGTCCCCTTGCGCAGCGTG
>NW_009216799.1:48214-48546 GCF_000690835.1 Fulmarus glacialis | reverse complement strand
CACTTGAGCTGGGCTACCGATTTCTCCTCGAACATTGGCGTGCCACCCCTAGTCTCTTCTCTAGTGAGCCTGGTTTTACCCCCTTCCCCCTTTGAACCTAGTTCTTTTACCTTCAAACCTGTGGTCCTTTACCTAATTTCAGTTGTAACCGTGTATTTCTTTGTAACCGTGTATAATGTATGATTTCAAGACTCACTACAGGATAACTCAAGGTTTCTATCTCCAAAACATTTCCATCCCCTTCAAAGAAAAGTATGGTTTTCTTCCTTTTCCCTTCCTGCTCCCAGAAAGCAATGGGACAGAACAAGCTGCATCTAAAAAGACATCATTTT